>NC_034009.1:39047929-39304943 GCF_000346465.2 Prunus persica | reverse complement strand
GCTCATTGAGAGAGAGAGAGAGAGAGAGAGAGAGAGAGAGAGAGAGAGAGAGAGAGAGAGAGAGAGAGAGAGAGAGAGAGAGCCCAAGGGACAATGAGGAGGATGGTTTATTATTGCATATGCAAGAACACAATTCAATTGAAAGCATAGGGATCATGGTATCACATGGAATGTTGAATAGTAAGATGTATATAACTTCAAGATCAAGAGTACCATTAATTCATGCATCGATAAAATCTTGAATGAGGTAGGGTGTATATACCGTCTCAACGTCTGCTTGACAACGCGTTTAAAAAAACTTAAATCGCTTTTTTAGGTAACAAAAACACTTAGTGACAAAGTTTGACAAAAACAGAAAAGTTAAAATCTTGATGGGTTAAGGTAGAGTCTCATCTTTGCACAGCCATATTCACCACAACCGTCACATTATTCCCTTTCACGTTAGTAAACATGCCATCAGCGATCACATCATCCATGCTCCATGTACACCAAATCCACTTAACTTGTTCATGGATTCATTCATGAGGTGTGAATATATATAATAGCGGTCAATACAACGCAATAGTGAGAATTATGGTAACATGTTAACGTTAGAAACAAGGAGGGCTTCGGCACATGGATGGACATATTTATGGGGAGACATATAACATTGCATGGTTAATGAGTGGACGTAGATGAATCTATCTAGTTTTGAAAGGGACTATGAAATGATAGGTAAGGAAGGGCTGGGGCATTGCAAATGCATTGCATTGAATGCTCCACATCTGGTAAGAGGGCAGACATTGACAATGTCTCTTTTCTGACAGCTTTTCTAGTATCGCCTACTTATAAATGACCTTTCTCCTTCCCTTCTTTGTTGTTATCTACATTCAGATGTCGTTCCTTCAACTATACTTTTGTTTTCCCTTGCCAACGAGGATTGGTTAGTTAGTAAGAATCGTTTTCTTTATTATTCAGACCTAAGTTCAAGTTCAGTTGTCGACAATCTTTATTGGTGGATAATATGTAAAAACTAAAAAAAGAACTAAGACACGTCTATAAGTTTTCAAAGAGATCTTAGTATGTCTCAGCCTTAAGATGGATTAGCCTCCCTCCCCTAAAACTTTTGCTTTTTAAAAAAAACTACATTTTTTTGCTTCTTCTCATGTTTCTTGAATTAAGGGAAAAAAAATAAATAAATTATGAACCAGTTGTATTAAAAGAAATGTCACAACTACAACCAAGCATTCATCCATCCATCCAGTCAAACAAAAAATTCGTAATTTGGACTGGAAAAATATCCTGGCTTAAGTTTTTTTTTTTTTTTTTTTTTGGGTGGTTGTCTGGCCCCATAATATGATTTGGATTTTACTCACACAAGTTCATTGCGAGTCCAAAAAGCAAAACTGAAATATCCTGGCTTAAGTTTCAATTACTTGAAGATGAATGAAGAACTCAAGAGTGAAATAAGATGGATAAATCAACATTCTAGAGTTTATAGGAACATAGAATAAGATGTATTATTTTGAAATTTTCTTTGAATCAATCAAAGGAAATGACATCATATCAAAAGGATACTTTGATAAGAGGTTATGATGGAGCTATTTGAGAAATAAGGTAAAATAGTTTACCATGACCAAGTGTGTTCCAAACCAGAATTCCAAAACGCGTTAAGAGATGAATAACATGGACTTCATCCCTCCACTCACAAGAAGATGGGCAGGATGAAAGACACTTGGTAGCACATGTTCCCTTATGTTTATGAGAAGGAAGAAGGGTAGTGGGAACAATATTCCAGCTATAGGTTTCCATGTCACCCCAAAGCATATAAGAAAGTATACGAGTTGGAAGAACGTAAACAAACAATGTACTTGAATGGTACTAACTCCACAAATGAAGCATGAGAACCTTCCAAGACTTTGTCCAAGAAAATGAGAGAAATGGAAGATAGGTCAAGATTATGATTTAAAGGTACCACATACACAGTCTAAGTTTAATGAAACTTCTAAACCACTATTAGAAATGACTTACTTGTAACCTCGGCTAGGGTTGATGAATAGTACTAGTAGCAATGTAATCTCCCAGAACTAATTACCCGGGAGATTATTGATTGCCATGTAGGCAAAGTATCCCTAAAGAATTGAGGCAGATATCTTTTTTTATTACAACGATTGCAAATATTGAGCTAGGGATCATCATTTGACTCTAAGCTCATAGGCCGAAGTGGGTAGCCTGAGATTCAATTGGCTAAATTCGAGCCTGACCTGTTTTTGATTTGGACTTAATTTGAAACCCCCAACTCACCCATGGCCCGACCCGTGTAGGCCCTTTTTAAATCTCTAACCTTATTTTAGACTTATCAAAATAATGTAATATGTAGGATAAATTAATAAACTTCTTATTTGTTTACACATGTTATGAATTAAGTTAATTTGTTCAATGTTGTTTAAAAATTTGTAAAAAAAATTACAAAAGACATTGAACTATAGCTCCATATCTAAGTGCACTCCCTAACCTTATTTTATACATAATATGCAGCATGTTTTATAACATTCTTATTTTGTTTTACATATGTTATGAATCAAGTTAATAATTTTAATGTTGAATAAAAATTTGTAATAAAAAGTTATAAAATTCTTAGTATAAAAAAAGAAAAAAAAATTCCCGGGCCATTTTGGCCCATGAGCAACCTGGCTAGGCCCTGCCTAATAGGCGGGCGAAGGCCTTGACATTGGAAATCTTCCCCCGCCCCAACCCCAATAACGAACCCTATACTGAGCTGCCCACAAGGTGTGACTGCAATAGGCTACTCACTCTTTGCGCATTAACCTAAACATGCAAATGAGCATTAATGTGTTTCTTGGATCAAAATTTCCTTTTAAGTCTCCCCCATCATCAGATTTCAATTGTTTACCCCGTTTGGTTCACAGAAAGGAGGCTTGAAAATGAGAATTCAATTGCTTTCCCATATTTGGTAAGTCCAGGCATGGGAAATAGTTGCTTGGCACATGGGAAAGTAGGGGGGAAAGTGAAGCCCTCCTCTTAACTTGGGTTTTGTTTTCCCTCATCATAGGAAAGTTTGGGAAAATGAGCCAACATTCAATGCACAATTTTCATGACTATTTTGTCCCTATGAACAATTTATAATACAACGTATCATTAAATGCATTCTTTTTTATTTGATTTAATATGAGTATAATTGAAAAATTATACAAACTTTGTTTTCCATTTCTACTCAAAACAAACATGGGAAAGGAAACAAAGTGAAATCTCCCGGTTACTTTCCCGACATTACTAAACGTGGGAAATGAATCTTTCATTCTCATTCCTTGGGAAATGACATGAGAAATGATTTCCTCTCAAATCCATTTCGTGAACCAAACGGGATAAGTTCTGCAACTTCTTAGGCTGCAAGACAAAACCAAACTCTAATTAGGCAAAACACCAACACAAATGATGGAAGATTAGTTATATATATATGCCTTGAGTACTTACATTTGGAGGAGAGTCATCATTCATTTCTATGAACACAACTTCTATCCTTCCAAACATCCATGTTTCCAAGGAATTTTTGGAATGGGCCTAAAAAAAAGTTAAGTGGGATAGGCCGGGCTTTAAGCTGGCTCGGGTCAAGCATAGTCCATGATGGGGTGCGAGCCGGCTTGATCCACTGACCTTAATTTTTTGATCTCAACACGGCCTACCAATAATCATACTTGGGTATTGTCATGCCCCATTTAAATGGGCTGGACTCGCGCCTTGCTTAATCAACTTGACCTATTTGACATGCCAGTTTTCAACGAAGTTTTAGATATTGTCTTTTCTACTGATGATTGGGAGTTGAAAATAAAATTGTCTCATATATGAAAAAAATTCAAATTAGAAAAAAAAAACGAAAAAAACTTACTCATAAGAGTACTTCCACCCATGGTGCCATAACAAAGGGCAAGGGCAAGTAAGGGCAAATACTATTCATGTGAATAGTGATTACCTTACTTTTTTTAATTTTGCTTTTCCATCCATTGTCATGACAAGTAAAGGCAAATACTATTCATATGAGATATGAGGAGAGGAATTTGTATGGAGTTTTGGTGTGGGAAGTGAAGAACATGGCTAGGTATTAATAAATAAAAAAATTTCTGAATTTTTTGGTATTTTATTTAATTTTCTTGGGTATTTAAATTGGTTGCTGATGTCATGTTGACATAAGCAAACCCATGCAAGTCTTGCCTTTGAGCTTGCCCAGGCTGATGGAGCCAACTCCTTGCCCGAGCTGGCCTTCACCGCTGGAGTTGATTTTTGGGAGCTAGAAGGGCCTTCTGCCTGTGCTGGCCACCATGGATGGAAATGCTCTAAATGGTAGTCGACTAACTAAGTAATTTTTTATTTTTTTTTTGGGCCGAGCTCGGTTCAATGAAGTTAATAAATGGGCTAGCATGGCATTGTCCGATTAATTAGATGTATCGTGGCTTGACACGATTAATTTAGTGACACTATTTTAAATGAGTCGAGCCAGCATCACACGACCCATTTGACACCTCTAAATTAATCATCCACCATTTACGAGTCAATTTTTTTCTAAATTCCATCACTCTCATAAGTTTTGTTCAATTCACCAAATCATGTAAATAGGAATTTGCATTTGACATGACATGGGTTTCACGCGAACCTTGGTTTTAAAATTTGCTCTATAGGTTAGGTGGGTCTTCTTCTATTCTATCAAAGAAAAATACTTGCTTACTTTTCTCTATAGGTAGGAATTTGCTTGAAAAACGTTAGTTACAAATGAACTTTTTAAATACCTTGAAAAACATCATCACCATTTCTATGAACTAAGAACGGTAAAAACCGCCAAGCAAGTCTAGTCCAGTAGAAAACGGGTGACTTGCAGACTGGTCAAAATTACTTAGTGAAATAGCAAAATTCGAACCCATCTCGCATCCATTCATAGAGAAAGTCAGCTTATTGCAATCAAGCATATTAAAGAAGTTAAATTTGGATCATACATTTATTATGAAAAAACCAAGGGACTTCCAGAATATGACAACCATCCAGGAAGTTCCAATTCAGGTCCTCAAATGCCAACAATTGGGAAAAGCTTCTAGAACAGAAAACAATCTCCCTTAAGGTATGGAAACATCTACCAGAAACACTGCTATAATTTCGTCCAACGAACCATTCCAACAAAAAATAGCTACAAGAGGCAATAACATGCTTATGGAATGGTGCGCTGATAGAGTGGCAATGCTCCCAAAGCTTCACGCTCTGCTTTCTCCCTCTTCACCTGAAAAATAGAAAGCATAATTAAACATTTACCAACAACTCATTCGTGCAACATGTCATAAGTTTTTTCGGTAGGACATCCATCAAATTAATCTGTACAGTCATTATTCTATATCTTCTGTTCCACACGGGGTAAGAGAACAAAAACCATAACAGAAAGGGGAACCAATATGAGTCTCACTGCAAAATTACAAATGCATGTAGCACACTGAACATATATCGAATAACTTAACATGGTGAACAAATGAAAATGGAATACTAACTATTCCTTCCATCAAGTTTGCTTAAAAAAGAAAACAATCTCCGGCATACTTCTATGTTTTGGGTAGATACTCAAATAGGGTTGGTAAATAGGAGCTTCATAGTTGACCATACGAACACAAACTGAATTACCCAAGAAAGAAGTAGCAAAGGAGCAACATAATGGTACTTACAAGAGCCAGCATTTCCTGAAGGTAGCTCCTGAATGGTGTTTGCTGTGCCTGCAAAATAGATAAAGAAAGGCAAATATTTACAGTCAAATTTTAACAATAAAAGAGAGTATGCTGAGAATGGTATTTACAATATGCACGGAAAAATACATATTTAAAATACAAGAATCTACACCCACTAAAAGGATTTCATAGCAAATCTTAATGCAAATGCTATCATAAGCATTAGAAATGAACACCCTTTGTTTGCAATTACTACCATCCTTTTTATATTAGCACATGAAACCAAATTGAAATCAAATATCTCAGGCCACAAATCATTACGAATTAGATTTAGAAAGTAATTCAAAGGAAATGAAATGAGGTAAAAGCAAAAGGCACCTGAAGATGTTCGGGAAGGTACTCGTGCTTCATGGAGAGGTCCATGGCGCGCTTGAGACGCTGGTTACGAGCATCCACTATCTCCCTTGGTAGCCGATTCAAAGCCTCCTTGATGTCCAAATCGTAGTAGGGATCGTACAGATCGTCGTATCGAAGCCCTAATTTTCATACCCAATTCAGCATAAATCAAATCGAATCAAATCAGAATATACATACTTACACACACACATATAGATTAGGGTTTGTGAAAGAGAGGCGAACCGTAATGGCGGAGGCGTTGAGAGACGGCCTTCATGTGCTGACGGGCGAACCAATTCTTCCTTGGATCTACCAACGATTGCAGAAACGACGCCATTTTGCCTTCTCTCTCTCTCCCTCTCTCTCTCTCTCTCTCTCTCTCTGTGCAGAGTTTCTCGAAAAATCGTTGAGTTTTTGAGGGGCAGCGAAGTTGTGGTGGCTATGGCTATGACGAATTGACGACTCCAATGACCGACACGTCGTCGTTTCGTATCGGGCCACCTGAAAAGGAAAGGGCTCCTGGCTCGGGCTGAAGAGCCAATGCTACTCTATTGTTTTATGGGCCACCAAATAAGCACAGTTGTGGAGCTTGGATATTGGATCTTAAGATTAATGAGGCCCCAAGTTAGAATTATTATTATTTTGAGAAGCAGCAATATTTCATTTTTTAATCACCGAAAAAGAAATAAGAGCCAATCATATATCACACGTGTTTCTTATAAAAATCTCAACCACTTGAACTATAAATCTCTTGCCGGTGCTCTATTTATGTTGAAAACTAAGTCATTTTATATTTCCATTTTAATTTTTTTTTTGTTTCCAAAGTTAAGAGAGGGATAAAATTTTCTCACACACATACATTGCCAATATGTCATAGGCATTCGAACTTGAGAACACTAATTTATAAAATGAAGTGCATTTTCCAATAGACTAGGCTCCGGCTTCCATATAATATTATTCAAGTGTTTAAACATCAAAGTAATGTTTTGTTTTCCTTTTTCAAACTCTCCCCACCCACTAAAATATTTTTTCACATTCTCCGCTTTCAAACCCACCATTTGTTTAGAAATTAGAATCACTTCTCCTCCATGTGTTCTCTTTCAACACTTGGAATCAATCGTTCTTTAAGATAATCAAATTATATGTTAATTATATTCATATCTGAAAAAATCCCATCGAGTAACATGCATTTTGAACTGAATTCAAACCCAAATTTCTTATTTCAGATCGTTCATATTTATACACTTTATATTCGATGCATGGGTGGCTCATGTAGGGCTGAAGGTAACTAAAGCTAAGCCCTGTAGAGAACTTGTCCAAAGGCAAAGACAAATTGGTGGGCTCAAATTTACAGGGTGACGATGCTTTGAACAAAAAAGAAAGTTGAACATGACACTAAATATTATATCCCATTCTTGCATTGGTCTAAAATTCAGATTCTCATTGCTCTTATTAACCATCTCTCTCTCTCTCTCTCTCTCTCTCTCTCTCTCTCTCTCTCATGTTATATAAAAACCTGAATATAAGGAAGCAAGGATCCAATGCATCCATATTTCTGACTCAGCCTTATTTCACAATTCAGCTCCTACATTTAAGGGATGTTTATCCCTTTTTACATTAGTACATTAGGGTAATGAAATTCGAACTCACATACAAGGGGCCGGACACGGCGGACCGGCCTAACTCACATTTGACATTTGTATGTAGTTTATTGTAACAAATTTGTCCTCGCTGCTTATCTGCAAACGAACACAAAATGCATGAAATTATAACAACAATTTAACCCTTTTTTTTTCCCAATAGAACGTAATATTTTTTTGTAGGTGCATGTTTGCCACATGTAGGCCAATGTGTCAATTATGTTGTGTTCCTGAAAAAATTGATTGTTTGGTTGTCAAGTTTAAACACAATGGAAGCGGTAGATAAGGACAAAGAAACGTGTAGGTTTGTTAAGATTGAATTCAACACTGTTTTTACGAGTGACACACTCAGGCACTGCTCTTTGGTTCTGTTAGTTTAAATTGATCCTCAAAAACCAATCTTACATAAGAAAAACAAATTGCTTGTCTACGTACGAGGAAAAGAGAAAAGAGAAAACAAAGAGAGCGCACAGCTTCCTTTGTTTCTCTCTCTCTCTTTTTTTTTTTTGGTGAAACCAAGGAGAGAGATTAACTATGGATTACGTTGGAGAGAGAGAAACAGAGGAATAGTTGGGCAGAGTTCAGAGGCAAAGGAGGAAGATGATGACTTGTGATCACAATGAAGGTGTTGTAAAGATGAAGGGTTTGATGCCAATGTCGATATCAATGGCCATGTGTGGGCATGGCATTAGAGAGAAAGAGACGACAGAGCAAATGTCAAGGGATGAAGGAAGCCAGACCAGCCAGTATAGCATTAACGATGGCATTTTGCCTTCTCTTGGTGCCACTTCTAGAAACCGTCCCAGACATAAGCTACGTCGTTTCATTATCACTCCCTTTCATTCTCATTACAGGTGAGAGACTCTCTCTCTCTCTCTCTCTCTCAATTCAATTCAAGTTTCAAAATTTTCTTGTTGGTTTTGCATGTCAATGTCTGTGTTCAAATGGGTTGATATGATTTGATTTGTACAATGCATGAGATCATGAAAAACTAGAATTTTTATGGCCCAGTTTGGTTCTTCTTTTATGATGTTTTCAATCGTCCATGGGGTTTTTATGCTGTGTCTTGATGGGTTTTATGTATCATTTTGAGTGTGACATTTTGTTTTTGAAATCCTTGCATTAATAAAGTTTACATTTTGGGTCTTAATTTTGCAGACTTTGGCAGTCATTTCTGGTATGCCTGGTTTTCTACACGGCCTGGGTGTGCCCTTTTGAATTTGGATTTATGGACAGAGCAAAAGGACCCCTGGCCATTACTGATAATGTTGTAAATGGATTTTTTGCCATTGACATTGTTTTGACGTTCTTTGTGGCCTACCTTGATAAGACTTCTTATCTCCTCATTGACAATCCCAAGCTAATTGCTCTGAGATATGCCAAAACCTGGTTGGCTTTTGACATCATCTCCACAATCCCTTCAGAACTTGCTCAGAGTGTTTTGCCTCCTCCTCTTGAGACCTATGGATACTTCAATATCCTTCGTCTATGGCGTCTCCGAAGAGTCAGTGCAATGTTTGCCAGGTACTATAATGAGATGTGATTTAGTTTTCTGTTTTATTTGTATTTATTTCATAGATTTGCTGTATATATATTCCTTGTCTCTCAAAGACTTGATTCTTGCTTAGAATAGGAAATCCTTTGTGTAGACACCAAGCAAAGCATTGTGTATAATTATCACACGATTGTTCAATGAAAATCATTGAGAATATTCAAAACCTTTCATGGTATCAAGAGCCTGAGACTCACAGTCTTCGATCCTCAATCTTCTTGTTCCCTTTTTTTTTCCAGCACCCATGGCTTCTTCCTCCTCTATTGATTTTCCTAGCATTCATCATGTTATCTCCATTAGTCTCGAGGGTGATAATTATCCACTCGAGACGAATGGAGATAACATGGTGGGACTAATCTGCATAGATGATTATGTAAATGCTGGTTTATAGCGTCTTCATCTATGCATGTTGCAGGAACTGATCTCACATTCTCTTGTTTTTTTCTTTGGATTCTAGATTGGAAAAAGACAGGAACTATAGCTACTTCTGGGTTCGATACTTAAAGCTTATCTTCGTGAGTGTCTTTTGACTAATATCTAGTCATTTTTATGAAATACTGGTGTGATTTTCTATTACTGATGTTTCTCATGATCATCGGGCTTTTCTTGTGCTTGTAGGTTACTCTACTTACAGTTCATTGTGCCGGTTGCTTTTTCTATTTTCTTGCTGCACATAATCGTAACCCAAGAAGGACATGGCTTGGGCTTATTACAGATAACTTTCATGATATCAGTTTGTGGGATCGGTATGTGACCTCAATGTACTGGTCCATAATCACCCTTACAACTACTGGCTATGGTGATTTGCATCCTGTAAATTCACTGGAGATGATATTTGATATCTTCTATATGCTCTTTAATCTTGGGCTGCAAGCTTACTTGATTGGAAACATGACTAACTTGATTGTCCATGGGACTGCTCGAACTAGACAATTTGTACGTACATTCTTTCTTACCTTTTTTCGGTTTGACACACTCTTCTGTTATCCAGTAGACTGTGGGTTTCTTGACTGCTCAAAATTGGACAAGTGAATTCTTAATCACCTGAAGTTATTCTGTTTTATGTACGAAAGCTATTTATCGTGTTTCATGGCAAAATACTTATCATAGTTCAATTTCTTCTGCATGAGCTATAGGAAAGAAGCTATCCCCTACCAGGACATGGTTTGGTTGAACCAAAATGATTTTTTTTTGTATTTGCACTAACATTATACTTTTGACTACTAAAGTTTGTAAATTGTTACTTAGGAAATATAGAAATAAACTGCATTGTCCTGACAGATTCACAAGTATAGCACTTTTCAAGTTATGACTAACATATATCCCTTTTCATTTCCCATTATCTTGGACTTGCTTGTCTGGACTCAGAGAGATACTATTCAAGCTGCCACAAGTTTTGCGCAACGAAACCAAATACCTGATCGCCTGCATGAGCAGATGCTTGCTCATTTGTGTTTGAAGTACAGAACTAATTCAGAAGGGCTGCAGCAGCAAGAGACTCTTGATGCACTCCCTAAAGCCATTAGATCAAGTATTTCACACTATCTCTTCTATCCACTTGTTGACAGTGTCTACTTGTTCCAGGGGGTATCAAGAGACTTGCTTTTCCAACTGGTACTTCTTAAGCTTTCAGTAATTCGTATTTGTTGGTGGTGCTTGGACATAAAGCTTTTTTCCTGTGTTTCCTGTAATCTTACATGTACGTAATACACTTCGTTTTACTTCCATGTCTTTGGTTAAGGTCTCCGAGATGAAGGCTGAGTATTTTCCTCCAAAAGAAGATGTAATTTTGCAGAATGAAGCACCCACTGACTTGTATATAGTAGTCACTGGCGCTGTGGTAAGAATATGAAACTAAGCTATTCACACTCTTTGGCACATGAATCACAGGCCACCTTTTTCCTTTTCTTTTGTTTTGTCTTTTTATTCGGTCAAAATAGCTTCTGATTCTTGTTACTTGCTAACAGGAACTAATTTTGCAAAGGAATGGAGCAGAACCGGCAAGTTTAATAATATAAATCTTTGTTCAGGTGTCTTGCAAAACTTAACATTGGTGTTTTCTTACTAGTGATGAGCTTGTTGTGCAATGACTGCAGGTTGTTCGTGAAGCGAAGACAGGAGACGTTGTTGGTGAGATTGGGGTGATTTGCTACAGGCCTCAAATGGTCACAGTTCGTACGAAAGGACTCTGTCAGCTTCTGCGTTTGAACCGTACAGCTTTCTTAAATATTGTTCAGGCAAATGTTGGAGATGGAACAATTATCATGAACAATTTTCTTCAGGTATGTAAATTTCTTACATTGATCATTGTTTGTTATTCTTTATTATCAGGAAGAAAATCTTTTGGTTTTTGCTGTCTCTTATGCATGTTGTTGATGCAGTATTTGAAAGAAATAGAGGATCCCCTGATGCAAGGAATCTTGGCGGACATAGAGCACATGCTGGCTCGGGGTAGAATGGATTTGCCTCTTAGTTTATGCTTTGCTGCAAAGAGGGGTGATGATTTGTTGCTGCACCATTTGCTCAGGCGGGGTTCAGATCCAAATGAGACGGATGATAATGGAAGAACAGCTATGGTGCTCACATCATCCTATCTTTATATCTGCACAAATACACTCGTCCCATATGGCCTTTGCATGTGAGACTTCGAGCTTATTCTGTATGCCTTTTCTTTTGTCTTTCGACAGCATATTGCAGCATCGAATGGAAGCGAGCACTGCGCACTCTTACTTTTAGAATTTGGAGCAGATCCTAACACTCAAGGTAAGGAAATTTTCTGATGGCTGACAATCTGCCATGCATCAATTTTAGCCTGGATTTAAGTGTTCATTACTTTGCATGCAGATTCGGAAGGAAATGTTCCTCTGTGGGAAGCAATATCAGGGAAACATGAATCTTTGATCAAACTTCTTTTAAACAATGGAGCACATATAACTTCTGGCAATGTGGGTAGTTTTGCTTGTGCTGCTGTTGAGCAAAACAACTTACAGCTTCTTAAAGACATAGCCAAACATGGAGGTGATGTAACGCTGCCCAAGAGCAATGGGACTACAGCACTTCACACAGCAGTATGTGAAGCAAATGTTGAGATAGTTAAGTTCCTCTTAGAAAAAGGAGCGGATGCTGACAAGCCGGATAGCTACGGATGGAATCCTAGGGGTTTGGCAGAGCATCAGGGACATGAAGAAATAATAGAATTGTTTCAGAAGAAATCAGAGATTAAGAAACCAACTATTGTTTCAATGGCAAAAGATCCTGTGCTACCACACCATGGGAAGTTCCGGAGTGAGCCCGCCTTACCTCCCTATGCCCGTGATAGTAGGCCATCCGGCTCTGAAATATCATCAACGGAAAATACTTGGAGAAGAGCTAAAAACTTCCGTAATTCGCTTTTTGGGATCATGTCAGCTGCCAATACAGGTACACATATATCTCACTTTTCTCTGTAATTTCTTTGGAGGATGATGCTATAAATTCCATTTTTCTTCTCTTTGCAAACTCTCTCACCACGTACGTGAATGCATGAGTGCATTAGTACTCGACCTACTAGAAGTAGCGGCCTTTTACTGAACCTTGAACTTTTGGAACACTTGGTGATGAAATTTTGAGACTGAGAGTTAATGGTACAAAGGAAAAGCAATTAAGAACTTTGATTACATTGTGTCCAAGTTTTGACAAGGTTAATTTCAAAACATGCAGGGGAGAGAGAGAAAGACTTTGCTACATCTTCAGGCATTTTTACCAGTACCCTAAGTAAGATAAGCTATCCTGCCAGAGTGATTCTTAGCTGCCCGGAAAAAGGTGAAACTGCTGCAAAGCTTGTGCTTCTGCCAGAGTCCCTTCAAGAACTACTTGACATTGGTGCCAAAAAATTTCAGTTTAGTCCCACCAAAGTTTTAACCAAAGAAGGAGCTGAAATTGAAGATATACAGCTTGTTAGAGATGGTGACCATCTTCTTGTTGTTGGTGATGATGGGATTTGATGATGCAAAAGGCCAGAAATGGGATGGAGGTTTTAGCAGATGACATGCTTGTAACTGTCATCTCCTAGAGTAATATTCATAATTTTTTTCTAGATGTAGTTTCTTAGGTAGGCACATTTCTGTTATAATTTTGTAACAAAAGTTGATATATAATTTAGTGTTCATACAAATCAAACCTTGTATCAGGTTTTTTTTTTTTTGGTCGAAACCTTGTATCAGGTAAACCGTAAATCCATAAAGTATCGAGCTTCTAACCGGGTTCAGTTTAACTCGAACACACTGCAAAAGCTAAGGGAATGCCAACAAGAAAAAGAAGAAAACCGTAGATAAATGATAAGAACCTAATCTGGAATTGTGGTTTAACTACAAAGATTTGTAAAATGGAAAACCAATAGAAGTGAAAATTTTAGTACACCCTCTGGCTTCCATCAAAAAGAAGAAAAAAAAAAATTTACACCCTTTGTTATCCCCTCATCTCTACTCCTTGTCCCTCAATTTTGCCTTAAAAAAAATAACTTTCTATATGTGCTTTGCTCAATCCATAACTTGTCTTTTTCAAGCTAGGCATCCTTGTCCTTCAACAATCCTCTGCTGAGGAGCTTAACCATCATTTCTCTCATCATGAAAAGCACAAGCTTAGATCTCAATCAATCTATAATTTGATTAGCATCCACTGTCTCCTCATATTCGGCCATCTTCCGGGTGCACCTGCACAAATTTGCATGTAAATATGGCGTTGAACTGATTGATAACTTGTAATCAAATTGTTTATTCATCTCTGGAGAGGTAAGTTTTATAATACAGGATATTGGCATATACAAACAGAGTTGACTTTAAGGAGTCATTATATGGAAAGAAGCATTAAGGTCATTCTTTAACAGTCTTACATGAGAGAGCCTGTCTTCACTACTGAAGCTGGTTCTAAGCTTTAGTTCACCTCTGCTTGTTGTCATCTCATCTAATATCTCATCATCATAGTCTGCGCCCTCGTCGTTACCGGGTTCAGGTGGTACTTTTTCCTGCTCACACAGTGTGCAATAGGCCATGAATTAAAATCCTTCAAATACATTTATCAAAATAACTAAAACAAAACATTCATTCTGCAAATTAATTAGCAATGAAAGGAAACGAGACATACTTGTGGAGCACCGGGAACTTCCTCCCACTCACAAGAATCCAGTTCTTGTAGATGGGCAGGATGAAAGAACTTGGGTAGCACATGTTCCCTTATGCTTATGAGAACGAAGAATGGCAGTGGGAACAATATTCCAGCTATAGGTATCCATGTCACCCCAAAGCATATCAGAAAGTATACGAGTTGGAAGAGCGTAAATGCAACAATGTACTTGAATGGTACTAACTCCACAAATGAAGCATGAGAACCCTCCAAGACTCTGTCCAAGAAAAATGACAGAAATTAAAGATGAATCAAGATTATGATTCAAAGTTTAATAAAACTTCTAAACCACTATTAAACTGACTTACTTGTAACGCCGGCTAGGGCTGATGAAGAGCAGCAAGATCCTCTCCCAGAACTGATTCCCGGGTAGACTATCGATCGCCATGTAGGCAAAGTATCCCCAAAGAACTGAGGTAGGTATCTTTTTTATTACAAAGATTGCAAATACTGAGCCGCCCACAAGGAGTGACTGCAACAGGTTACTCACTCTTTGCTCATTAACCCGAACAGGCAAATGAGCATCAATGTGTTTCTCTGGATCAAATTTTCCCTTCAACTCTTCCCCATCATCAGATTTCATTACAGCCTCCTTTAGGTTCTGCAACTCCTTAGGCTGCAAGACAAAACTAAACGCTGATTAGACAATGCACTAGCACAAATGATGGAGGATTAGTGATATATATATATATATATATATATATATCAGCCTTGAGCACTTACATTTGGAGGAGAGCCACCATCCATTTCTATGAACACAGCTTCCATCCTTCCAAACATCTCAGAGTTGGTTGCCTTTAGTTTAATGCATTCCTTGGCACTCTTTACCATCTTCTTTCGAATCACCTGATCGGTCCAATTGTGTAAACAAATGACAATAACACTACGAATCAAGAGAAATCCTATATGATACCCTAAGCTTACCTGCCTCCTTAGAACAGCAAGGCTCTTAGTGTGCATGGGGGACTGTGGAAGAACACCATTTGAAGGAGGAAGCCCAAGCAACCCACAAATCAATGTCTGTAGCAATGAAAATATAGCAGCATAGTTAGATAGAAAGATATATTACAAAACAAGAGATAGAAGAAAAAGATTAAAGTCAGAAAACATACCATTATTCCCAGCAGTAGCATATCGTAGTGGTAAGCAGGTGGTTTTTGAAGATTAAAGTCCTTCTGTTGTGCCAGCTGAGAAGCTACACTGTGGTCAAAGAAGTACAGGCCTGCTATCATCACAGCTGGTATGAAGGCAGCAAAGATGTACAAGACTGGGACATTTGGCATATCCTGCAATTTCAATATGGGAAATGGACAGGATTAGAGATTATGTTTTATATTAGCCATTGATCCCAGTTAAAGGCAAAAGGCTTAAATGTACAATTTACCCATCAGAGAACTAATTATACCTTGACGACGGTCCAATGGTAGAGTGATGCAGAGTCCCAGGGAAATGGACAAACAAGCCTCCTAGGAACTCCATGTGGAACTTTACCAGGTACAACATAAGACAGTGCTGTCCACACCAAGACCATTAGGGGAACCCCATAATCTGCAATAAGACTTCGGAGCCACCCTGTATCCGCCACCCGAAAAGAGCCAAATAAGAATAGCCAAAACCAGATCTGGTGCAATAGAATAATATTTCATAAAATTATAAAATCACTATAAAAAATAATTCAATTCATTACCTGTGCCATACCACCATGATCTTGCTTTTCTGCTCTTAAGGGAAGTGGAAATGACACCGAAGCAGAAAATGACAGCAAGCAACCCATTGGTGTAGAGCCATTGGAATTGAAACTCCTCCAGCTTTGGATTTTCGGCTTTCGGAATACTGAATTCAGAAATTACTCCCTGCCAGTGAGCATTTACTTGGGTTAAAATCAATCCACTAGAACTGATGAAATTTGTTTTGTTTAGTTTTGTCAAGAAACTCTATGCAAACCTTGATGGCCTCTTGAATAAAAAGAACAGAGATCAACATGCCGAAAAGTTCCCCTGCAATCCTAGTAAATCTGGATATGATGTTACATGCATTGAAAATTGCCAGAAGAATGAGCAACAGGGATGTCCAGACACAAACCCTGTAACATAAGTAAACACAAAAGTCATTAACATCTATTTTCTGACTCGTAGTTCTCATAGTACAAAGGAAACATTGGCAATCTGGAAAATAGATGAGATTAATTCCCATACCAGCCAGTCCAAGCTAGAAACAGTTTGGTCCCCAACTCTGGTCTTCCCTTACTGAAAGTGTACAAATAATTATACATTATGACAGTGGGTTCAGCAACTCCTAAGACCAGCAAAGGCTGCCCACCAAAGAATGATTGAATGATACCACATAGAGCAGTAGAAGCCAAAGTTTCCACAGTGCTTAAGGTTCCATCTACCATCATACAAACATAAATTTCAGGCTTCCTCCATTAAAATCCACAACTAGAAAAAGCAAGAATTATAAATCGATACACAACGTTAGGTACTAATTTCTTATCACCAATAGTTACCATGCACCTCTTCAACTCTTTCTTCAAAAAATTGAACTTTTTAAGATAAAGTCCAAAAGGAACAGATGATATACCTGTATCCCTACTCAATTGCTCCCCAAAGGCGATAACGGGAAGTGCAGAAGCAAAGAAAATGTAGAAAGTTGGAGCTAAAATCCTGAAACGATTGGAGAAGATTGTGAATCAACTAATCAAGTTTATGGAATCCCTGAAAGAGAACATGGTGATTTTTACCTAACACCAGAGCAAAGTCCTCCAATCCAGTCTTCCTTGTAGCACGCTGCTCTTCCTTTGACGTCGTGGATTATTCCCTTGAATGGACTTCTGATGCTGTCCATTGCTGCTGGTGGAAGAAATTAGCTATGTGGGTTAGGTTCAAATTTACACTGCATTACATGCAAGTTTCTTTGATTGGCGAGTATCAATAAACTTTGGCAAGTCACATGAACACCAGTAGGTGAAAAATATAATAATAAATATTGCTATGGTGTGTGAGAGCCTCATGACACAACTGTGAAAGAAACCAAAAAAATAGAATACCAAAAGCTTCAATACTTTTCTTTAAAGAAGAAGACTGCACAAATAATGGGATGCATGTGATTCAAAATTCAAATAGTTAAGTACTTTTCATATAATACAAACACAAGCATCAACAACAACAACATGCAATGTAAACCAGAAATCCCCAAAACCAACTTGTTACCCACACTGCTCCGCTTCTATCAGAGACATGGTACACATGGCAATCGACGCAATCAAGTTAAAATACAAGAAATGTAGTTTTATTTTTTATTTTTCTCAAACTTGCAAAACCCAGAGCATGCATGGGAAGACAAATGGTGGGGCCCACGCACCGGAACGACGATGAAGAGGGTTTATAAGTAAGAAGGACTGGAGGACGTCGCCGGTGCCGGAAGATTGAGTTATTCCAGCGGGGGAGGTTGCCGGAAGTCACAGACTCTGTTTAAGGGGTCAAGGGACAATCTCGCCCTCTCCGTCCTCAATCTCTCTGTTAAGTTTCTTTTATTATTACCTTTCTTTTGTCTCTCTGGGTCTTTTTTTCTCTCCCCACCCTCAAAATAACTTTCTGGTTTCTCCTGATACAAGAGGGAGAGAACTGCGGAGGGAGAAGCAGGGGATTGTACTTAAATATCGGCTCACTTGGGGGAGAGGCATGCTTACGTGGAGGGCCCTCATTACTGGATGGCAGACTGCTTTCATGGATGATTATATTTATGTGTAGCGTTTTGTGTTCTGTACTTTTGCTGTCTTCGCGTGCATTGGATTTTCTAGGGATTTGAGTTTGAGGATTTTCTGTACCGTAATGTACTGTACACGGATCTCGGATCGATCATCTTCAATTCTTCACGTTATTTAGAGAAGTCTGAACAACAATTAAATTATGGCTCAACCATCATCTACACATTTTAATCTTGCAAAGTTTGGAATTATAACCTATTTAAGTTTGCAACCCCTAAACCCTTTCTTTTAAAGAAAGGGGAAGGCCAGAAGAGTTTGGGTTGTTGCCATGTAATACTAACAAGGTCACAAAACTTTTCCACACCACATGATCTGTTCACGAGTATACATGTCAATATCTTGTCATGAGTGGAAAATACTTAAGTAAGTATCCAAATAATACTACTACTTCATGTGTTATATTATGAGTACACGACATGATTGATATGTTATGAACTTATAAATCTCGAGTATAATATTAATAAATTTGTACACATGTTCTAACATGAGTATAATATTAATAATTAAATTATGGCTCAATCATCATCTGCATACATTTTTAGTACAGCAGCACAAGTTAGGAATTTTAAAATCTTCTTACTTAAGAAAGGGGAAGGCTAGAGTTTGGATTGTTTTCATGTAATATTATTCACTGAATGATTTGTTAGCTAGTTAGCATACATCTCAGAGAATCTTGTCATAAATGAAAAATATTTAGGTGTGGTAATCACACCGTTACATGATATTATTACTACATGTGTTATAATATAAGTGAACAAAATAATTAATATATCGTAAATCTTGAATTTAATATTAACAAAAATAAATATATATTATAATATAAGTGAATCGATAATGCTACCTAAGAATGTCACGATGGGAATGAAGAATCTGTCGTCTCGTCACGAATGAACACAGCAACACGTGTTATGTTGGTCGAGTAATCACCAACCACCCAAACAAAGAAATGAAGAACAGTAAGAGAATAAGAACAAAGTAATAATACCAATTTAGTTTTTGAGGTGAGCATGAATTGCTGAAGAACGTGGGCAACCTCTCACTGAACTCTGCGTTGATTTGGAGGGCAGGGATGGCCCCCACACCCTGATGCCCCCACGCATTGAGTGTCGTTGATTAATGGTGGTGATGTCGTTTTCTTCTCTTTATCCCTAAACCATCCGCAGCCTGAAATTATCTTATTATTATTTGCCAAAAGGTAAAGGGGAACACACCCTGCGGCTGAGAATGCCTGGCAGCCATTGCCATGTGGGTGAGCTCAGCTGAGGAGCTGAGCAGAGGTGAGCTTAAGGTAAGCTGGTCTTTTGGGTTTACTTTTTACTGACTGGGTAAGCAATATATGCATGGGAATCGGCCAGATTTTCCCACCCAAACTGACAGTGACCTATGTTTAAGTCCCACTACTATTGTTGCCAATTTAATTACACTGAATTCATTCATGAGTCATGTATGAAAATTTTGTATTAAATTCTTCAATGCGCACAATTTAAACCTCACTTATGGAGTGATGTTTTCTTACCAAACTTATGTTATAATATTCAAATTTACACCGTGTACATTTATATGAATAATCAACTTAATGGTGTTTATATTTGTAGTCTTATATCATAAGCGCCAGTTTGAAGGTCCGGCTTCAACCGAACTATTTAAATTAACTAATGTCTTAGTACTGTTGGTGAACTTATAAATATTGAGACTCAAAACTTTATAGTACTGTAATGGAGGGCTCAAATTCAATCAGTCGAGTCACGCTAGAGAACAGTTACCCTACTTAATATGCACAATCATAAAGAAGAAGAACTTATTCAATTGGCAACAAAGTCATATTTAAAATATGCAAGTCCTAAAAGTTTAGACCTATTATGGGTTGTGAATTTTTTGGATTTCTTTCAGGTTACTTTGCTAATACAGTATTCAAGTAGTGGAGTCTTTGTCATTCATATGACCTAATTTATGGAGAATATCAATCTACAGAAATAGCACTTTCTGTAACTTTGTTAGGTGGATAGGGGTGAATTGGGGTCAAGGATGCAACTGTAGCCAATGGACTTCACTATGCTACCAAAAGAAGAAGAAAAGAAAAAACTAGCCACTCAAAAACATATATAGACTACATCACAAACGTGTTAGGTCTAATAATGGGAAATTCATGCGAATCTTATGGAGATCTACATTAAAATTGAATCACTTTTTGTAACAAACAAACATGTTTGCATTATACACTTGTTAGGCCAATTGATTTGGGCAGTGAGTCTGCTTCTTTGCGAGTTGTATTAAAAAAATAAAAACAAACAAATACATATCGCCTCTTTTAGGACCATTCATTCTAAATTCGAGAGTTTCATTTTTTGGGTTCGTGATATGCACCACTGTCGTGGTATTACTGATCCATCTGTTATAACATAGACGAGTGATGATTTTATTAATAAATATACAATTATTATAGCATTGACAATTACACCCTAATCTCCACCCATCTCTGGCCTTAGCTTTGTTAAGCTATGATTGCAAATCTTCAATTTATTACAGTAGATTTAAGAACATGATATTAAATTTCTAAAGTATTTAGTTGGGCTGAAGAGTATAACTCTTAATGCATATCAACAAACATGCATTTCCATTGTGACATTGCCGCTGTACAATTATATCAAAAACTTGTGAGAAGCACTTATATACAAATAGGTACGGGAAAAAATTTCCTAAACATTGGTAGAATTAAGGCTGCTTGAGCTTCTATCTGTCTTTCCCTTTCTTCTGCTAACCAGCAGAGTCTCAGTGCAAATGGCAGAGAAGTGCAGGTGCTTAGCACATTAAGTGGAGGGCTTCACGATTTCGGCCAAGCAGACTTAACGCTGTTGCAGCTATGTGATGTCCGGTCAGCCCAGCAATAGCTAGCTGTTCGTTTGGGGATGCATGCTCAATGTAGTTGTCCGGTAAAACAATTGGTCGCCACTGGAAAGTCGATTTCAGACAGAGAAAGGAAAAATTTAGGTCAAAATGAGTTAACATTAAGTGTACCTTTGACAATTATTATCGGACCGAAACAGCGTAAGATATATAATGTAGAAAATTCCAAAGGAAGCTGCACACCATGTTGCTGAAAATAGATATTACCTTAATGCTTCCATCAAGCCGTCCATCAAGCGCAAAGAACTGCGCAACATGAGATCCAAATCCTCCAATAGAGCCTTCCTCGACCGTGATTAGAAATGAGTGGTTTCGACAAAGCTGCCTAAGAAGGTTGATGTCTAAGGGCTTGCAGAACCTTGCATCAGCAACTGTTACCTCAATGCCAAGCTTTGAAAGAAGAGACCGAGCCTTAAGGCAGTTCCGAACCATTGATCCATATCCAAGCAATGCCACATCTTTACCCTCTGTGAGAATTTTCCCCTTTCCGATCTGCTCAGCAGTGCATAGCAGTCAATATAAAGGCATAAGAACAAGTTAAGTCGTCTAACATTACTAAGTGAAAAGAACGAAGGTAATATGAAAATGTACCAAGTTTTATCTTTTAAATATTCCTATTGGTAAATGATGGTACGCTTATTTCTAAGCAATGGACAAATAGCAACAATTACCTCAATAGGGGTCCCACTGCATATAGAATGTTCCATTCCAACTACGGCTCCCCTAGGATATCGGAAGCAAACTGGAAGATCATCAATGTAGGCTGCAGTGGCCACCATGTTGGCAAGCTCAACCTCATTGGACGGTGCCATGACAATCATATTTGGTAAGCATGACATAAATGTTATATCGAATGCCCCACATTGCAGGGGACCATCAGATCCAACCAATCCTGCACTTGTAATGACAAAACGCACAGGAATTCTTTGCCGATCTACATCATGAACCACCTAGACAGGCCATAAGAAAATAAACTTAATAAAATTTTCCTCAAAATAAAGATATTATTAATAATATATTGTTAGATATATGATTACTACCAACAAGCAGAAGGGATCAATCAAACAGACCTGATCATAAGCTCTCTGTAGAAATGCAGAAGGAATTATGCAAAATGGCTTTAATCCTCCACGTGACAAACCAGCAGAAAAAGTAACTGCATGTTGCTCAGCCATTCCCACATCAAAAAATTTGTCGGGAAATCTTTCACGGAATAGGTGAAATGATGATTCCATATGCATTCCTGCATGAACAGTCACAATATATTTGTCTTTCTCTGCCTCCATAACCAAAGCCTCCATAAAGCAGTCGCTATAAGTTCTAGGGCGAACTTTGGACGGTAAATCATCAGAATTACTCAAACCTGCAGGTTTGGAATGTAAAACAACATATGTATAAATTCAACTTGGTTTTTTATCCTCCACAAAAAGGAGAGAGTCAGGCCAGGAAACCAGAGATAATGGGAACTAATTTTTGTAGTTGGAAATTTCTTATACTCACTAAAGGCCTGAACCAAGGCCAGCCTTATATGAAATATAAAACCAAACTAACATGGGATGAGTTTGGCTACATCACACCTAAATCAATGCACGAATCCCAAAAGTTACTGCAGAACTTTGCACAGACTATGAACTGAACATCAGAGAAGGAAATGAGAGACATACCTTCCTGCTGCCTGTATGCCACCCCACTCTTTGGGTTGTTTTCCAGTCCCCGATTTTCTTCCGTTATCACATGGACCAGAACAGGACCCATTGAATTCAGTGATGCCACTTGCTGTAGAACGCAAATCAGGTCTTCAATGTTGTGTCCATCAACAGGGCCAATGTAATACAATCCAAGCTCTTCAAAAAGAGTTGATCCTAGTGGACCGACCATACCACGTGCATACTCATCAACTTTAGCTGCCAATTCATGCATACCTCCACCAATTCTTTTAGTAACACCCTGAAAAAAAAAGGGTGGGAGAGAAATAAATACTTCAGCAAATGAAAAATATAACGCATAAAAACTCAATAATGCTAACCATAAGCAACAGAAAATGTTTGATACCCACTACGTTCTTCTCTTAGATGCAGGGCACACAAAATCAAATAACTTCTGCATGCTCAGGTCAGGTTGTCTAAAATATTGCCCAAAGTCTTAAATATTTTTTAAATATATATTTTTTAATATCTCTGTTCTCTGGACTTCAATAATTCCAATACAGCTAAATATTTATGAAAGTCCTCAACATAACGCTTCAGTGTCATAAAATCTTCTAGTCCTAGAGGCATGATCATAAAACCAAGGAAATACCTTAGCAACTTCTCTAAACTTCAGAAATGATTTACTTGACTGGAGCTTGCTTAGGGTACTAGACAGAGCATTAATGGCTGTCTTGGGGCCCTCCTCAATCATTGGGTGTAAAGAGTGCCTGCTGTCATTTAAAATTACTACCATATTTGAGTCCAAATAACCTGCATTACCCATTGCCTCATAGACCTGACCAGCTACTGTTGACCCATTGCTGATGACTGTGACAATACGTTCCCGCTTTCCCTTAATATCCCGTGCAATTGCCATGCCTGTAAAGATTATAAATTGCAGTCCAGTTAAAAAATAATAAAGTTGTAAATCTAAGTTAGCTGACCAAACTTGAAAGCTTTTCTCCTATATGCTAACTGCACAACAAGCAAATAAACAAATCTGAAATTAACCCCAAAAAAGAAAAAAAATCTGAAAGGAAAGAACATACTATCATGAGCTACATAAACTCAGGAAAGTGTAAAATGCAAATTAAGCTGGACGCGAGCATGAAAATCAATATGTAAAGCAACATAAAAAGAACATATATGATTACCGGAATATCCAGAGAAGTGTTCAATGCAAGTTAAGTTCAATAAAAGCGTGAACTTTTCTCAAAGAAAGTGATTTTGTGACAAGAAAAAAATGAACAAGAAGCAGAATGGAAGCAGACAACTACCCAGTCCAGCAGAAACACTGCTGCACCCATGCCCTGCCCCAAATGGATCATATTCACTTTCGGATTGAGATGTAGAACCAGAAAGACCATTATTTCGTCGCACTGTATGTATGAGGTCCCGTCTTCCTGTTAGAATTTTATGCACGTAGGTCTGCCAGTACAAGAGAAATTTTTTAAAACTTAGATCATACAATCACTAAATATAAATTGAAGATTTCCATTGATTTCTTCGCTTCCTGTTTTATAAGTGTTTTTCTGGTATTATTTCTGAACATCAAAATGGAAACAATACCACAAGTGATCCATATTCAGCACCATCTCTCCAAAAATTAGGTATCCCTACCAGAAGAAGGTATAGACGTTATGATCTTACTTGTTCTACAACATCCCATAGTATCTTGTCCACAGGAGCATGGAAAACATGGTGCATGGCAACTGTCAACTCTACTACTCCCAAGCTAGCTTTAAAAGACTTTCTTGTTTTTGACATTATTGATGACAACTCTGAACGAATTTCATCAGATAACTGTTTCAGTTCCTGCACTGATCGATCTGTGGTAAGTAAAGAAGCTGTAAACTTAAGTATAACCATAAAAGCAAAGTATGTAAACGCCTCAAAACTCACTTTAAGAGACAAGTTCTTCAGGTGGATAGGATTTTCAACCGAATCAAGAATGGGTGTCGAGACTTCATCAGAGAAAAATTCGCCACTATCAGGCAGAGAACATTTTGGACACACTATTTCCTGCATCATGAAAAAAAAAAACAGATATTTACTGCCTATGTAGGAGTGGATAATATAAACATTCTATATTTTTAAGGGATTTATCAATCCAGAATCTAGATGAACCTCTATGTGCGCTTAGTGCTTAGTGTTAAAATCATCTGGGGCATGATGTAGACTATAAATTAACTTAAAAGAAAAATATTTGATGATGATGGCAGTTTCCCCTCTTCCTTTCTGTCTCTCATCATCCTGGAAACCAAGTTCTCATTCACCAATAAAGCTTTTCCGTTTTAGAAACAAATAGTTACTGAAAATAGCGAATATAGTGACAAACAAACATTGCCGCTCACCCAATTCAAGAAAGATACCAAATTGAATGATTGGCCTGTAACTTTACAGAACACAGCACCTCACAAATTTAAACATAATTTAACCCCATTCAAACAAAGCATAGATTTTGTTCAGGTGCTATTTCTCTTTCTTTTTCTCAGTTTCTGAAGCAAGTACAAAAGAGATGAGGGAGGCAACAGTGATTACCTTGGATGTCGTGGTGGAAACAGACCTTGGGTACAAGTTACTTCTCGGAAATTCCACATGAAGTGGAAAATTAGAGCCAATGAACTCGACTTTTTGAGGAAAAGCCCCAAACTTTCCACGGTAATGGGAAGTAATTCCAGATGGGTACCCAGCAGAAGCAGTACCCATGAGGAAAAACACAAACCCAACTCTCCAAACTCAATGAATTTCAAGAAAGAACAGAATTTGGGAGCTCACTTGCCGGAAATGAATAAAGAATCACAGTAACACAACCAAAACATTTAAGCGTTGTGAAAAGTTGCAGAGAGACAGAGCAAAGAAAGAGGCTGGTGGAAGTAAAAATCAACAGGAAGTGAACAGAGAATTCAGAGGAGACGCAAGAAGCATTAATTGGAGAGTATCTATTTGCAAAAGTACAAAATAAATGCAAGGCTCTGGTGTCCCTTAATTTATAAAGGCAATACACTTAATCGGCCTTCCAACCCAAATGGATTCTCTCTTCTTCTTTTTTTTCCTTTTAAAATTGCAGACGATAATTTCACAATGCAAATATCCAATTAAAGAGAAAGAGATTCTAGGATAATTGGTACCAACAACTTCAAATTTTATTGTTTACTTTGTGTCTGTTGAAAGCTCCGAAACATGTATTACGGCGGCTCACGTTCGTTGGGATGCAGATTAACCTTTCATTTATGGTAAGAGTTGCAAGTGATTTACTCTCTTCTCTTTCCTTAAAAACCAAATATTAGGATAACAAAAAAAGTAGAGAGTCGGCAATGTTTGTTGGAACCTTATAAGAGAATGGTAACCGCCTTTCTATTTGTGTTTTTCGGCCTTCTCTTTGTGTCTTTCTATTTGTGTTTTTCTCTGTATCCTTTTTTTTTTCTTTTTTCTTTTTCATTATGTTCAAATTCATGTTATAACTAATTCAATGAATTTTCTATTAGATAGACAATTTTTTCCATAAGGAACTTGTAACTCAAGTGGTTAAGAGTATTTATCCATGATCTTAGAGCATTGCCAAGGGAGATGTCAAATACCAAACATCAAATTTAAATTTAATGGTTGATGTGGCAATTTGACAATTACACAGTTTTACACTCCACCTGATATGTCAAATTAAATTATTATTTTATTACATTTCAGTGTTTATTCAAGATAGGAAATAAATTGGAAAGATAAAGAAGGAAAAAATTTGTAACAGTCAAATCATTCAAGATAAAGAAGAAAATAATAAAAAAGGAAAATAATAAATGAAAGTAACAGCCAACTGTCTTTAAAAAAATAATAAAATATTCATTTGACATCTTGCTTTTTGGGATGTCAAAAGTAATGAACCTCCGGCCTTCATTCCACATAAGCTTTGACAATTCGGTTGGAGTAATATGAGATGTTAATTCTAGCCGTTAAATATCTATGTGGCACTTTTGACATATTGATTGAAGATGCTCTTAGATTCTTGGGTCCTAGGTTTCATTCCCCCTTCCCCAATATCAAATATCGATTGTATCCAAAAAAGACAACTTTGCTTGTTTGTTAGAGTAATTATAGAAATTAAACGTGAAATTGAAATTAGAATATTTTTTTGGCTTCTACTTGTACAAATAAGTAACTACGTACGCCATGTTCATCGACCCCGTGAGAGGGCATAACAATTTGTCATTTTCCTTTGAAGTTAAAAAAACTTATGAAAACGAAAGAGAGTGCATAAAATAAGAAAGCTTTTGTTGGGATTTTTTTCAGATACATAGGTGCATTGAATGGATCACCCTTACCTTAATCCTTAATACAAATTTACTAATAAAGAAAGTAAATTTGGTGTGGAAATTCGGAATTCATTATTAGACGTATAAAAAAAGAATTAATGAGTAAGTTACGTTTTAAATCGACTACGCATCTTAACATTAACGTGCACATCTGAAAAGTCCCTCCCTTGCAAGGAAACGTTCCAAATGGATTGCCTACCTCATTCAGAAGATGTGATTTTATTTTTCTTTCCTTTATAAATTCCTCCATATCTACCTACATTGCCTGCACTCTCGATCAGTCTTCCCGCTGAGCATAGCACTTGCCCAGGTAATCTCCTTCACTCACAAATTAATTTAGATGTTACCTTAATATTACAATATTTGGTTCCTTTAGATACATTGTATATGTTTTAGGTACTTCCCCCTTCCATTCTAATATGCCAGACCGTTGGATCTTTGTATAATACATACATGGGAAAGCTGGGGTGGGTATTTGTGCTGAAAAATCGAATACCGACTAGACGAATAATCCAGTTTAGTATGATAATTATTTATTTCTATTTTATACCGATTCAATCTAAACCAAAAGTTTGAATGGAAAAATTGAGCTCGATAATACCTAAACCACGAATCGAGTATTATAATTTAATTTAAAACAAATTTTTATTTGTGGGTGTCATCTTCTTATTAGAAATTGGAATGTTATTAAATTGTTAGATTATTTGGATTAAATGGAAAGAAAAATACGTTGGTAATATCCCAAGAATCAAACATAAGTGTTTTAATTCATTGATTAAAATAGATATATAAAACAAAAATAGAAAATGGTTGCGGAATAAAAAGCGAATATCGACCAAACCAACCAACATGACTTGCCTTGGCCAGTGAATGACTTTGTAAGCAAAGAGCATGTGAGGGACGGCTAAGCAAGCTCTAGCTTTGTCCACATGGAAGTCCATGGGTCCTCTACTCTTCTGTGTGGTGTCCAGTAGTAGACAATGGACGGCTGAGATTTGTACTATATTTTGATGCTGTTAATTAAGAATTTAAGATTGTGCTCTTGTCTCACCTCTTGGACTCTTCTTCCACTTATTTAAGGTGATTAATTAAGGTGGTTTTGGATCAACCATAACTCATTTGATCACCCTACCTACGTACCAAAACCACTAAACACGATTTCTTAACTAATCTATTATTTCTTGCTCTTTCTATCTGCCTTTTTGTTTTTACTTCTGTTTGTGTTTGTGTTTCTGCTGTTTTTTTTATGAAGAAAAGTTTAGGAGGAGGGAAGGCTACCTCATCCTAGGATCGGGACATATTTTCTGCTGTTTTTACTTGTTTAGACGATCGTACATTTTTATTTTTCGGTGTCCTACTCTGAGCTGCCAAGTAACTGTCCTGCACCCCAAGTTAAAATCAATCTAATTTTCAAACCTTTGACTTTGAATGAATCTTTAATTGATATTTTATATATATATATATATATATATATAATGTTTAACTAATTCCATCAGATTATTTTCTTCTTACTTTTTGATCCAGGCATGTCAACTTCTCCGAGCTCCCTTCCATGGCTGTTTCTCTTCCTGTTTTTATCAGCGCTCTTTCGTTCCTCTCAGGCTGATGTTGGCTCTGCTGCCCACTACAGCCCCCCATATTTGCGTAAACCTAAAACCCTAATGTATCTTTATTACATACAATATCTTTTTCAGTTGTTTTTTTTTTTTTTTTCTTTTAGTACATTTTACTCGAAACTTTCATATAATGTTTCTGAATGTCAAATAGATTTAGTTTAAAATCTTCATTGTTTCAAGCTGTCGATATATTTCTGTTAACGTGGATATTTGATCAATACCTAAGCTTGCATTGTATGCATGCAGCCACCGCTTGCAGGGGAAGCGACCCCTCACAGTTTCCGTCGAGCAACCTGTTTGGGTCAGCCGGCGAGGGAATATGGGACAATGGTGCGGCCTGCGGCAGGCAATATCTGGTGAGGTGCATTAGTGCGCCGGTGCTAGGAACTTGCGTTCCAGGGAAGACGATTCAGATAAAGATTGTAGATCGAGCTCTCTCTTCGGTGTCTCGGCCTTCAAGGAAAGATACTACCATGGCCCTCTCCACCACCGCCTTCGCTGCAATCGCCAACTCTTCTGCTAAGTTCGTTAACATTGAATTTCAACAGTAAGTATTGAATTTTATGTTGTCAAACTGTTAATCAACATGTATAAATTAACTCATTAGATTTTCGTTTTGTATTTCTTCGTGGCTTTTAATGATCAATAATTGTGATTTAATTTTGCATTTGCAGGGTTTGAATTAGAAGACAACACATTGTTTATCAAGGGACATGGGACCCCCTTGATATAATTTATTTTTCTAGAACTTCGAGGATGGAAGGTCAATTAGTTTGGTTTGATTGTATGTGTAGCTTTCAGCATGGTTAGTATGTAGTTGAATTTTGCTCCTATTAAGTGTTTCTAGAGAATTGAAGAAAATGTGTATTATCTTAACCTCCCAAGTTCCTAAACTTGTTATATTTTTCAACGCAAAACCATTCGTCTTTGTCTCAGATTTATACATGTGTTTATATTTAATCACCCATATCATGATTTGATAATTAAGAATGAACTAGCTATATATAAAAATAAAATGGGTATGTTCCCATAATTAATTAAATAAAACATATCAATAGGATAATGATATAGTACTATAGTGATGATGGAATGGAATGAATTTATAAGCAAGTTAACCTACTCTGAGAAGTGAGAGTTAAGGCATGATTTTATGCCTCAGCTTGTCGTTTTGTAATAGAAATTAAATTAACAAAAAGTGTAACGCGTTAACTACGACATTTCGAATAACTTGAGACCTCTTTTAACATTGTAGAAGCCAAATCACTTACTTGACCAATCTATTATTTGCCAAAATTATTATAAACCCACTTTCTTTGAAGGTCAATACATAACGTTCTCACATATCCAAAAGACCAAAAGACCAAAAGACCCAATCCAAATCCAAATAAGAAAGTGGTTTGTTCGTGATTAAACATAAGTCGTTGGGTATTTTAAGCGGTAAAAAGCTCCGTATAAATAACCCGACTCGCTCTCTCTCCAGTCTCTGAAATCTAAAAAAGATTCGATCTTTCTCGACCCCCATCTGCAAATTCTCTCTGTTTTTATCTGCGTTCGCGTTTTGTGCTTTTTGCTGCTGTCTCGAAAGCAAAATTGAGTTATTCACAGTTTCATTCAATTTCTCGAGAAAAAAAAAATGTCAGGTAAAGGCGCGAAGGGTTTGATAATGGGCAAAAGCCCAGCCATCAACAAAGACAAAGACAAGGACAAGAAGAAACCTATCTCTCGTTCTTCCCGAGCTGGCCTTCAGGTACAATTCTCTCTCTCTCTCTCTTCATCTGTATTTGTTTTCAGTTCGATTTCGCTGATTTTCCTTCGTGTGTCATGCATGGGTAAATCTTCGTTTTTCAAAATATGCTCTGTTTAGAAAATGCGTGTTCTCATTTGTGTTGGTTCTTGGTGTGTATACGAATTATTACGGATAGAATTAGAATTATGGTTGGAAAAATCTAAATTATTAATGAAGTGGAAGAAAAAAAAGATATTGAATAGTTGGGTCGTGGAGATTTCGTAATTTCAGAGCTCACTAGCTCAGAGCAATCTGCTAAATTGTGCTTGATGGGGGTACATGGGATAATTGTGGTTAGTTATGATTAGTTTGCTTGCTGTAAAAGTAACTGAATTTCAAATTCATAGGATTTCAATTACGTGGGAATGGATGGATTATCATGGTACTGAGCTTGGCATGAAGAAGAGGTCTATCATGGTAATGGAGAGGATAAATTCTGCTCTGCTCTGCTTTTCTTATTTACCCACGGCCCTCATATGTTATATTTAGTGCTTTAAGATCTGCAAATTTGAGTTTTCTCTGTGCATCTAACTGTAGGCAGATAAGCATCAAATATTTAGGTAAATAGTTGTCTCAGCTGATTTTGGTTCAATACGTTTCTGCACTGGCACAGAGATTTTACAGTTCTCTTTCGTGAAGTTAGTCTGTTCAGTTTTTCTGTTAAGCAACAGGGCATAGTATTCACTGCAGCTGTTTTAGAAATTTTAGCTTCAACTCTCCTGATGGTGAGAGTAGGATAGGTTCTTCCAACTTGATAAGATTATAATTGGTCAAGAAGGTTAGACATCAACATTATCTTTTTGCTGTCAAATCCGGGTCTACTAAACTTAGATTAGGATATTTTCTTTGTATGTGAGTGAAGGCTGGGCTCCTTTAAAGAAATTCCCCAGAGTGGTGAAGGAATAGCTTACCCAACTTAGAGGGTATAAGGGGAATCAATAAAAGACTTGTTAACTTACTCAGCTGATGTATTCTTGATCTAGTAGTTGCCCTAATCCAATCACATTTATGACCAAAACATATAAAAGGACGATTTGATATCGGGTCATCTATGTTCATTGTTTATTCATTATCCTGAGTCCACAATTTGAACCTTGGTCCCTGTTTCTATCTATCCTGCAATGCCTTTCTTTTTAATAATGAGATCAATTTAATCAGATGTGTCATTAACCTGGGTGAGGTGCTGTAAATTATTTACCCGAGATGATAATTTGGGTTTCAAGTATAGTCTCATGAACTTGTGTTTAAGCATCAGTGTATCGTGGACTTTCCACGGGTTGATATTTTTGTAGTTCTTTAATTCCTCCCATTCACAATGGATTTTATTTAGTTGTTTTTGGGTATATATGCCCTCTATGTTCCCTATCTCTGATATTTGAATACGTATTCTTGCAGTTCCCAGTTGGTCGAATTCACCGTCTTTTGAAGTCGAGGGTTTCAGCTAATGGAAGAGTTGGTGCAACAGCTGCTGTGTACTCTGCCGCTATCTTGGAGTATCTGACTGCAGAAGTGTTGGAGCTGGCAGGTAATGCAAGCAAAGATTTAAAGGTGAAGCGTATAACACCCAGACACTTGCAGCTTGCAATTCGTGGTGACGAAGAACTAGACACCCTGATCAAAGGAACAATAGCCGGTGGTGGCGTGATCCCTCACATTCACAAGTCTCTCATCAACAAGTCCACCAAGGACTAGTATTCTTGTGCTTTCCATGTATTGTCAACTCCTCTTGGGAAAATGGAACTCCTGTGTACATTTTCAGATACATTTTATTCATTGATAATGTCCTTTGTGGGTTGGCATACTGTTACTTCTATTGGGAACAATCAAAGAATATATTTTTTTCATTTCTTTGGTAGTGGTTAGAGTTTAGAAATTAGAGGTGCTTCGTTTGGTGTGTTATGGGTTATTAAATGAAAGTCTTTTGCACACTATATGATTCATAATCATAACTCTGTTTCTTTTCTTTGTTTTTACGTTTCTTCCCAATCCTCAAAAGTTGGAGAAAATAAGATAATTGCACTCGTTCGATTTTTTTTCTTTTTCATTAGAAATTTAGTTGAAGAGATTTGTAGTGTCATAGTTAGGTTATTTGTGATTGATGCGAGCCTAATCTGTTGTCTAATTCTTCAATTTTGTTAATTTCGCAAAATATTTGAGTAGTGTCATGTCGAAAATTACTAACCCTTTCAATAATAAATGGTTGCAATGTTTTTCCAAAAACAAAGAGAAGAAAAGGCTCCGTCTAAGTCAAAAACCAAGTGACTCTCTGCCTGGAATGGCATTGGTGTTGATTTTGGGGAACTTGGCACCTAATTTTTACTTTATCTCTTTGGTTTATTTGGAAATGGAGATGCAAAGGTGTGTTTGACCAAAACTTTACTATGCATGTTGAACCAAGGCAAATTATCTTCCAGTATGCTGTAGAGTGGTACTCGGCCAACAAACCAATTACTGGAACCTCTAATCAAACTTTGACGCAGCTTTCCTGGAGTAGGCCCAGTCCTGGACGCTGTAAGATTAACTCTGATGGTAGTTGGAATAATACTACTGGTCATATTGGCGCTGCAGGTGTGTTAAGAGATGCAACTGGTGCTTGGCTTAAGGGCTATTCTGTGAATTTGGGTATTGGCTCTGTACTTGAGGCTGAATTGTGGGGTATTTTTTGGAGGCTCTCCCTAGCTTGGGATTTTGGGTTTCGAACTGTGGAAGTGGAAAGTGATTCCAAGGTTGCAGTGACTCTTCTTAATTCTCTCACTATTTCTACCCACCCCCTGTTCAGTATCATCAATTGTTGCAAAGTAAAAATGAGTGTTGATTGGAATTGCTCAGTTAGACACATCCTTCTTGAACAAAACTGTGCAGCTGATGCTTTGGCTGCTATTAGTTTTGATTTTAATCCAGGTCTGCATATCTTTGAGGAGATGCCAGCTTGCATTTTTGACATCCTGGTTGCTGATTCAAGGGGAGACTCCAGGCCTCGTCTTCTCTGCTTCTAGTTGGTTGGCTTGTTTTCTTGGGCGTTAGCCCCCTCTGATACCGAGAAAAAAAATAAAAAATCAAGTGACTCTTCCATCGAGGCACTTACAAAAGATTGAAAACAACTCATGTAACGGTTTTTTTTTTTGGTTGTTGTTGTTGAAGAAGCATATGCTCTATAAAATAAAAGCACCGTAAAAAAGTACAAAAAATAGTAAGAAAATCACATGAAACCTAAACGTAAAAAACAAAAATAATAGCGTAATCTTTATAAAAGATTCGAGGCCTCATGTAGCACTTTATTTTCTAAAGGCAAGACTATTTGGACTCTCACAGTGTCATCTTTGTATCTTTAATGAGTACTTTAGAATACTAAAATATTATACATGAAGTGAAAGATAAACACAAGCGTATTAAACTAGAAAATTATAGTTTGGCTCCAACTATGTGGGGAACTATCAAAGGCGTGTGTACACACAATTTATAGTGATGTATAAAAAACAAAAAGAATTTAGTTGTTAGTGTCAGTCAAAGAAGTGTCTGATATGGAGACAAATCTCTCGTGGCATGAGGTCAGTTAATGGATCCACAAAACATAGGTAGCAGACGAAAATGTAGGCAGGAGCCAAGAAACATCTATCAACCCAAGAAGAATATATGATGATTAGGAATAATCCTTCTCATTGGATATTAATCCCAGTTTATGGATCACCAAACAGCATAAAACACTCAAAACTACAAGAAAAATACCATAATAAAACAAACAGCCGATTAATTAGGTATATAATCACAAGTCAAAACCACACGGATACACTGTAAACCAAACACTAACACCATCTATCTCCTCTCCTAATAACTAAAGCCAAACAGTAACTCCATTAAAGCCAAACATGAAGAGTGTAGCAGTGAAACAGAAAACTAGCTACCCCTAATATATTTTATATTGCTAGAAGAAATGGGAAACTGCCACTGGAATTAGAGGGCTGAGACCTTTGGAACATCCACTGGGAACTGATGGATCTCATCCATCCATGGATTCTTCTCTTTTGCTGGATTCACAGTTCTCAAAGCCTTCCAAACTGCACTGTTGCACTTGAAGCCAGACCCGAACGCAATCTGCCAAGTTCTGTCTCCCTTTTTCATCCTCCCCTTGGCTTCTGTATAAGCCAATTCATACCAAAGAGAGCTGCTTGAAGTGTTGCCAAATCTGTAAAGTGTCATCCTTGACGGCTCCATGTGGCGATCCGAAAGCTGCAAGTTCTTCTCCAATTCATCCAGCACAGCTCTTCCTCCGGCATGAATGCAGAAATGTTCAAAAGCTAATTTAAAATCAGGGATGTAAGGCTTCACCTTCATCTTGAAAAGCTTTCTCCCAACAAGTGTGGCAAAGAAGAGCAACTGTTCAGACATAGGTAACACAAGAGGACCCAAGGTAGTGATGTTGGTCTTCAAAGCATCTCCAGCAACTGCCATAAGATCTTTCGACAGAGAAACTCCAATTTTACCTGCAAAATCCTCTTTTTGGGTTACACATGAGAAGCACTTGTCATCGGCACCTTTGTGGGTTCGAACAGTATGAACCAGTTGGTACTTGGATCGACGTCTGTCAGACCCATTGTTTGAAAGCAATATTGCAGCTCCTCCCATTCTAAACAAGCAGTTTGAAACAAGCATTGATCTATCATTCCCAAAATACCAATTCAAAGTGATGTTTTCCATGCTAATGACCAAAGCATAGGTATTGGGGTGGACTCGAAGAAGATCTTTAGCAAGATCAATCGAGATCAAGCCAGCACTACATCCCATCCCACCAAGATTATAACTAATAATATTCCCTCGTAGCTTATAATGATTGATAACCATAGCTGACAAAGATGGTGTTGGATTAAACAAGCTACAATTTACAATCAGAATACCAATGTCTTTTGGTTTTATAGAAGTTTTCTCAAAGAGCTGATCAAGGGCACCAAACATTACCATCTCAGCTTCTTTTCTGGCCTCTGCCATACATGGATTAGGAGGAACCTGTATAACAGCTTCAGGGAGGTAGGTTGACTCCCCAAGACCTGATCTCTCAAGAATTTTTCGTTGAAACTCGAGGTTCTCCCCAGTGAATGTTCCTATAAAATGAGACCTATCCATGAATATTTGTCTCGGGCATTTTCGGGCATCCTCCGGCTTATAGCATGAGAAATCAACAAGGTAAACGGGGCGTGGACGAGTAAGGAAATAAAGGGTCAATAAGAAGACCAAAAGAGTTGAGCAAAGGACAACAGATATGAGATTGAACCTGAGATGGTCCCAAAGGTCATGGAGATCTTGGAGTGAAAATGTAGAGAGCTGTGCCACAGTGAGAACAAATAGAGGGGATAGGAACAGGTACATCCCATGGGTGATGAGGTAATGGTAGCCAAGCTTCACATACTTCAGCTTCACAGATTGTTTGAAATCAGGAAGCTTCAATGAGGATGGGGATACTGATGATGGAGGGTTTAAAGGAGTCCTTAAATTGGAAGCTGACATTTTTCAGAAAATTTGAGGAGATGGGTTGATCTAAATTGACAAAATTTGGAGACTTGGGTGATCTCAATGGAACAGTGATGTTAAAGAAGCATGAATCCCTTTCTCTTGAACCGCAATTTAAACAATATTTTAGACTACAGGAAGCGATTTCCTCTAGAATAGGAGATCAGGAATCTATAATTTGGGTGGTCAATAAACAGTAAAATAGATTTAGGTAGTTGGGTTGGACTGGATTTCCTATGACATTCGGGTTTATTTGGGGTTTCAGAAATGGGATTTGCTTTGGATAATCAACCTAACAAGAAAAAGAATCTAAGAGGGTTTGATGGATCACAGTGAAGTGAGAGAGATCAAAGAGAAGGACTTTAACAATAGAGAACAGCAAATGCAGCTCAAACTCAAAGGACCTAAACATCCCTGCAAAATGAATGACCAATCAATCATCAATAACCAAACAACACATACTTTTTATGATACTATACAAAAAATTGGCATTTTTCACCTTTTCGATAAAAAGATCTAGCTAAAGCTCTCTCCTTTTTTACCCAAAAATAAAAGCTCTCTCTTTTATACAATGGGGAAAAAAAAACGCAATGCATGTAAGAGGAATCAAATACAAGCAATGCGGGACCCAGATGACAAAATTGTATTCTGAGAAAAACCCAGATGAGAAAAACTGACCTTGAATGGAAAATCCGATCAGAAATGCTCTGTTCTTTGCCCGAGAAACCGAGGTTCTGTTGCGAGTCTTGTGACCTTGTAACAGAGACTGAGGAAGGAGGCAGAGAACCAATACATTATTTTCAAATGTTTTTTTTTTTTCAGCTGCAACGAGTGTTTCGTGTTGGGCTGACTTGTAAGTTGCAACTATCTACAGCACTGCGAAAATTTTCTCCATTGCTGAATTTTAATAAGTAAAAAAAAAGGACACAAAAAAGTTCAGAGAGTAGGTTACCACTCACAACCAACTACCTTGACCATTTGAGAAGAACTAGGACTGCAGCTCTCACAAGATGGTCTGGTTGTTTTTGTTTGTTTTTTTGTTTTTTTTGTTTTTGTTTTTTAAGATAAAATGGATTTAACATTAAATTCCCATCCATTTTGTAATATTTAACCAAATTCCATGTTATATGGTAAGACCAACACAAAACCCGACTGTTTAGCCAAGAAAAAGAAGAATAAAATTCGGTCACATGTTCACTCCACCAAATTTAATTACATTTCATTACCAAGAAAAGAAAAGAAGTTCAATTACATTTCTATTTATGCACATACAGGAACCAAGCTGGTAAAGGTACTTTGTGTCACCCCAAAAAGAGGCAAGCGGTCTCCTTAGAATCAATAATTGTACATATTGTTATTTTTACAGAAGTACAATAAACCACTGTCTTTTTACCACTTTTCTCTTTCTCTGTCCTCCTGCATTCATAAGGTAATCTTCAATGCGACTGCCGCCCCTAAATGTAGTCGAGGGCTATAAATTTAGCCCTTTAAAATATTAATTTTTTTAAAATAACAGTATAGGACTAAAATTTTTCATCCCCAGCTATGCATGGCTATATTTTAGAGTCCTTCGTATTTTATTATTTTCAGAAAAACTATGGTACAACACTCATACATTCCACAACTATGTATTGTTTAATTTAATTAAACTACTATTTAGAGACAATATTCCATATATGACACGTATACGTTGATAACATTTAAAAAGGCAATTTTTTTTAAAAAAATTATCCTAACAGCTAGCTGACGTCATCGATGATGTTAACGCGCCTTTAATATTGGCTGTTGGATATGCATTTGCACGAGATGTTTCATGCTCTTACCCACACTTGATAATTTCTCTTCTTGAAAAGCACATGCATGGGGCCCACAAAAAAATTTGGCCTAAGCCAAAGCTGGGCTACAATTTGCTTGGTTAGAGAGTTAAAGGGCCAAATGTGGCTTTTGGCCAAAAAAAAAATTTAGCCCATAACTAGAGATGAATTTTGCATTATTTTATGACTATATTTGACCTATGGCCTATGGCTAGAGATGGCCTTAGTAGTCCAGGCAATAATTTTTGTAAGGCCCAAACTGAACCTACTTGAAGGAGTAGGCGCATCATGGTAAAAAGGCATCCACTTTCACTTATTAAAACTGGACACATGGCATGCGCTGGAGCATTTACCGTTTGCATCCAATGGTTGTATTTGAACTTGCTCCTTTTCGTTCTTTTATTATTATTTTCAAGTGAAATAATTTTATGGTTGTATTTGAACTTGCTCCTTTTGGTTTTATTTTTCATTCTCATTTTAAATGAAATAATTTTATGTTTGTGAAATTCCTTTTTTTTTTAAAATGTATAAATGTTCAGAAAAATAAATTATAAAGTTTATATATAAAGAGTAATGCTATTTAGACACACAACATTGACCACCTTAACTGACCACCTTATGTGGCAACTGATGTGTCATGCCATGTCAATTAATGAATGTCGTCATGTCAATTAAAAAACCCTAGCATTCCTAGTGAGTGGCCTCATGGCAACATTCATTAATTGACATGACATGACACATCAGTTGCCACATAAGGTAGTCAGTTAAGGTGGTCAATGTTATGTGTCTAAATAGCATTACTTATATATAAATTAACCCCAAAAAAAAAAGTTATACAGTTTTTAACAATTTAATAAAGTTGCGAATTCATTTTGGTGTGCAAGGTTGGGAGAAAAATCTATTTGAGTCCGGACAATACATGAATAGTTGTATTTTGATGGGAGAAAATTTGAGTTTGAGTCCTCTCGGATTGGAAATGGCCTAAGGAGCCATCTTAATCAACCCACTTTCTCAAAACAAGGACATATTCAAAAGTTGAATTTGAGCTAAACAAAAGAGAAATTATTTCATAAAACGAGAATATCATTATTTTGTTATTTTCGGCCAATAACACTTTGACACTTGTGATAACATTTTCATGTGGCATATCATTATTGGTCTGGAATAACCAAATAGTGCTATTTCTATGCAATTTCTCCGGACAAAGAGAGGAAGGGTTCAAAGTTCCAATAATATATATATTTTGTTGGCCAAAGTATTTTTCTCACTTAAATGAATGAAAATAACCGTCAATTTGAGGTTTGAGCTCAAAATCAAAATGAATGTTAAAGCAACAAATCAAAATAATGTACCAATATTTGTGTGGACCATTGAAGATGTTGGGAATATGAGACTACTAATTATTGGTGCAACTTGCAAGGATTCAACCCAAGCTTGTTCGGAAGTTAACTCAAATTTTTGGGGGTCGTTTGGTACGGCGGACTGTCATGGACTGGACTAAATCCTAGGACTGTCTTGGATTAGCTCAGATTGGCCTAAGCTGGATTAAGTACTGGCCTACGTTTGGTGATGCGTCGGACTAAGAAGCTGGATTGTAAAAATAGTGAAAACCTATGTTTAGTACTGTGTTGGACTAAAAAAAATTATTTAAATATTTAAAATTAATTTGGGATTTTGACCTAAAACTAAATAAATACTACAAAGAAACCAATGAGATATGTATAATTTATTATATAAAAAAAAAATTAAAATATTTTTTAAAGACAAACTATCTTTATCTTTTATCTTTTATCTTTTTTCTATTTTTTCTTTCTTTCTTCCTTTTCTCTCCTTCTCTTTTCTTCTTCCTTCCCAGCCCTGTTTCTTTTTTCTCTTTTCTTTCTCCCTCCCGATCTCTCTCTGGTTCTCTCTCTTTTTTTCTCCAATATTGACACAACACTGGTATCCCTTTTTTATTTATTTATATTCCCCTCCCAAACCTTTCTCTGCTTCCCTCTCATTTTCTCTCTATTCTTCCCCCCCCCCCCCCCCCCCCCCCCTTCCTTTTTTGTTGTTGTTGTTGTTACAGAGGGGGTAAACGCCCCAAAACAAAAACAATTAAATATGACAAGGGGAGGTCTGGCAGGACCTTGAGCATCAACATCTAAAATGGCTCTAAGGAAGGCGGGAGTTTCTTCAAAAACATCGAGGCCATGATTAAACTTGTGATTGGCAGCCAAGGTCTCTTGTTCCCTTTGAAGTCACAGATCCTCATCTTCTTCGAAGTCACAAATCTCCATTTGGTTTCACTGAGCCACGGTCAATGGTTAGTAATTTTTCGAAAGGTTCAATTGGGTTGTGGTTCCACTGGGTTTGATTTGGTGGTGGTTGATTCAAGTGGTTGAGTTTGAATTGGTGGTGGTTGGTTGGTGTGATTGGGTTTATGGTGGTGATAATTCTAGGTGAAGAAGAAGAAGAAATTGATTCTTGAAGCTTGGATATGGATTTGGTCTTGCGATTGGATTAGTCGGACTTGCGCGTCAAAATAGCACGCTCGCTATTTTGCGAACTGCATTTCAGCCTCTCTGTATAAGGAGAGCGAGTGAGGAGGTTTTTTAACTGTTGGACTCCACAATCCCATTTAACTTAGTCCCCCATTTTACCAAACATGGGTTTCAAGGCTTATTTAGCATAGTCCAGTCTAGTGAGGCATACCAAACACACCCTTGGACCTGTATGTACTGGCGGACCTAGTAAGGCGTAAGGAGGTGCAGCTGCACCTCCCTTCGCTAGAAAAACCATTGTAGGTGCTTCAAATTGCCCATTTGCTCAACTGGTGTATAGATTACCTTATTTCCATTTTCAACATTTAAGTAAATGGAGTAATATAAAAATAAATAAAAAGTTTACAATGTGAATAAAGAAGTACCCCCCATTTGGATTCAAATAAAAATACCAAAAAATCAAATTCCCACCAAATCAAAATATGAAAATTCGGTTTTAGTGCAAAATACGATTTAGGCTAAAAATGATAGCTCATTAAGTCAATATATATTATTATCTTGAGAAAATGATTATTCCAAAAAATCATTTTTCATATTTAGTCAATATTGCATCTCCGCTAAAAAATTTCTGGGTCCGCCAGTGCCTGTATGGATGAGTTTAGATTGAGAAATTATAAAGCTGATCCAATTCGAGTTAAGCTTGTGTTGAATGCGACAAATCTCATCAAATTGTGAATTTGGGCTTTAAATTCAGACAAGAATCAACATGAACATCTTGCATTGCCAAACAGTTTGAGAATATAATATTTTTCCAGTTAATATTCGTAATTCAAATAGGAAAATCTCAATTACCTTTTTGAATGACATAAATAAATTTAGTAATTTCATCCATTTATACATGTTTTCTTTCGTTGGAGTCAGAAAACAAATCTGTGGTCACGAATTATTATTGTTTCTTTTTGACGTAGAACATGCTCGTACAGCTCACAAGTGAAGTTGATTCAATTTCTGAAGAAACAATTTGACGTCGTTTGTGCTAAAATATGGTCGTCACAGTCGTATGGGTAACTATGAACCTTTGATTGTTCCATTGTGAATTTAAAAACAATCAACCACGCAGCCAAATAGAAAATGTACAACTCAATTAGTGTGCTTTATAAAATAGACTACAACTTCTTTATAAATTTGTAAAGTGTAATTCAAGCAACACTTGTACGTCCAGGGCCTAGGTTAGTGAATTTCTCTCAAGTTTAAAATTGAAAAATAGAAAACAGACGATACATGAAGATCAAAATATATACATGAGGAATTTGCCGCCGAAAAACTCAACTAACCTCAAATTTTTTGAAGAGAACCTGTGACTGAGTTTTTCCCACAACCTAAAACATGTGGGAAGAGGTGAAACTAGACGCTGAAAAAATTTGACGGAGATGACAGTCAATCCCGCAACTTCTCCAAATGCAATCCTCAAATGTCAATAATGACTGCTGGTGCGGCCTTCTGTGTTGCTGTTATGATTGGTCAAAACTGTTCACGAACGCCAACTCAGAAGCCAAGGCAATATGATCACTACCCCATTTCTGAAAAACAGTCGGAAAAATATGCATTCAGGTATATGTCAAAGCTCAAGTTCATTTGTTTCACCGACTGGATTAACAAATGTTATATGTTATAAATTTATCCAACGATATGTCAATTCTTATAATTATATTGTAAATCCTTCCTTTGCTTTCACTAAAATAGTAGAGAGATATCATTCTTTGTTTAATGTTCAATGAACTCTCTCATTACTTTTGCCTTCTAAGGCATCACATCAGCTCGGTAGAAAACCCATACCTTGGTTGGGAACCCTGAAGTCCATTGCATAGCATGCTTTGGAATAGGAGCAAGCACCCTTACAGTCTGCAGACCTTGGGAGCGCCTGAAATTTAAAAATAATAATTAATAGAAATAAAAGGTCTCAACCCTATTCTACATGCTCAGAATAAGAAGAAAAAATATATATTTGAAAGAGTGATGCATAAACTCTGTTTTATTTATTAAAAAAGTAATGTAATTACTCAATGATTTATCAACTCTCAAAATCTAATAAAATATTAATAGACTGACAGGAGTGGTTAAGGAATATCAGAATCATAGAAAATTTACCAGATGTAATCAACTGTGCCCAAGAAACATCTGTTATAACTGGTAACCAGGGGCTCTCCATTTGAGTCTCTGGCCCCAGCACAATCCTGCAAAGATAAAAGAAATAAGTGTATGAGTAAAAAATTTCAGATCCTGACCAAATATAATATCTAAGAGTGGTAAATTTTCTAAACCATTTGCGATTGCTACGTAGATTGCAGATCAAACTGCAACATTCTAGATAGAGTTCGATAGTAAAGGATCTTTAGACGATATAACTACCTCAACTTCAGTATATGTGCTCCTAAGCTTTAGAGGATGTTCTAAAAGAGTGCATTCTGAATTGCCTGTAGCAGCTTCTATTTCCATTGGAGTCCATAGTGCGGGATCATAAGGAGTTCTCTCCACATAAACAGTCTCTGAATCCAATCCTGGAGATAAACCATCCTCAACTGCATTGGTTGATGCAGACAACGCTGAGTTGGGAGAAACAGAAAAATCAGATGGAAAGGCATCTTCTGTGTTGTGTAATGCAGATATAAATGTATTATCATCTTCAGCTGTATTTCCACCTTCTGGAATGGCTTCATCTAACTCAGTAAGAGATAAATTTTCTAGATTTTTCTGCAACTCAAGGTCAACACTAGTAGGTGCACATGATATGTCGACTTGCTCTGGGACTGAACGGCTATCGTTCTCAACACAATAAATTGGTTTAGAAGACAAATTTCCTAAGTTCCCTAATGAAGAGACTTTGATAGCATCAGCAATGGAAGTCTGGCCGGATAGCTTAGACAAAGGAATTTCTGACTGGAGAGGATCCACATAATCTGGACCAATCCCTTCCCTAATAGAATCATTGTCCCTTGTAGAGGGATGTTTATGGATATCACAGTTCATGGTTTCTTTTTCTGCACAAATATTTGAGTCCGAATGTTCACTTGGTAATCCATGATTTGAAGTAGAGATGAAATCCACTTTTTCTTTGTATCCAATCTCAGTCACATTAGAGAAAGCGTGTTCAGGATCAGTCAACTTAGCTACAGGAAAGCCGCCATCACTGTAAGAAGTACTTGCATCATCCTTTAAGCCGTCACCTGGAACATGGAAAGCTGATTCAACCGCTACATCATTCTGCTTAGATTCTTTGTTAACTTCAACATCTTGGGCACCATCCACTTTTTGAGAATCAACATTGGTGCAAGATTTATCAAACCAATTGAGGGTGTTAGTAGGTTGAGGCTGAGACAAATTGTTTGTTAATGGAACATTCTCCACACTACTTTCTAGATTGTTTAGGTTCTGATTCTGAATATCCAATGGTGAATCACTCGGCTTCATTCCACCTTCCCTCCCATCTACCACTGATGTACCTTGAACAAAATGATTACCAGGTTGAGCCCTGCAATATTTTTTTTAAAAAGTTTTCACTTCAAAATAGAAGAGGTATTCACAAATAGAATTGTAGTCGTTATATCAGCATTCAGTAATTGACTCCAACAAAACCTACCCATAATTACGATTATATGACCTTGCTGCATAAATTTGGGCTGAAGCTTGTCCAGATACTTTATCTCTGTCAACTCCAGACAAATCTAACTGCAAATATGATGTAACTATACTTGTAACTTACAAACTGATGGAGGTTAAAAATGGAGAAGAAAGGAGCTTACCTTCTGTTCTGAAATAAAGTTGTATAACGGACTCTGAAAAAAGGAATGAAAAAAGTGTTACCATCAAAATAAAATAAAAAACAGAACTACCTCCAGCAGTGCCACAAGAGTCACATTCCAGATATAGACTTCAAGAGTGTTATAAATAAACCTTTGGCGTACAATTGAAATCCCCACAAAGAACAATTGGAGCATCATTCCAGATTTTGGAAATGGCATGAGCCCTATCCAAGAGCACCCGGACCTGTTTGAAGGAAACATAAAGGAAAGTATGATTTCAAATTTAAAGCTGAATGAAATCTTTAGCATTGCTGAAGTTAAACTTTGAGATGGATTTCACACCACATTTATATCTTATTTGAACGCCATTACAAGAATGCCAAAGAGGGAGATATATATACTGTACATATATAGACAGAACAGAGCTGCAGCAACTGACCAGATACACAAATTTGTATGGCCTACTCAAAGGAGAGTAATTACCTGGCCAAGCTTAATTTCTCCCCGTTTAGGATTGTATAGCACGTGAATGTTACAAATGACAACTTTATTAGAACCTGTTGAGCTACAGATGCAAACAAAACTCAGTTACACAAAATCTGTCGAAAAAGAAACACAGTTTTCTTCTACTATTAAACTCATCTGTATCCCAGCATCAGCGAGAATTTCCTACTTTTAAAATTAGTTGTTTTCCAAATATCCTAGTCAAAGTCACTTCATATCTAGGTGACTAAAAGTACCAAAGGTTGAGGCAATCCCAAAACTAAAGCATGTCTGCATGCATATGTATTATACAAATGAAGGTAAATTATCTAAAGATTCTTAAATTACCTTCTTGGTAGAACTGCAAGATTTTTGGTCTGGCACATTGACTGTTTAGCAAAAAAAACTAATAGCATTTACATGAAACCATATCAAACAAAATAAAAAGGAAATGAAATGGACAAACCAATTTTGAACAATCAGAACTAGTGCTGGTGATCACATGGAAGGTTCAAGATAAAAATAATTAAAATACCTCCAGCACACATATCTGAGCAACATTATCCCGAAGTCCAAGCTTACTGAACTCAATGCATTCCTCATGAATCAACTTGAATCTATAAAGGCAACCAAGGTAAGGTGTAGACTACAGTAATAAATCAGTTTTGCTCAACATTAGCATGTGGTACTAGCATGTTAAGTCTCTAAAGATGGATATATTATAACAAAGTAGTAATAAGGGAATGCAAAACAGAATAGTTACAGCGGTGCAATAAAAGATGACTAGGACAAGATAGGAAATGAAAGATCAGACATAATACAGGAAATTAGTAAATTGGCTTATACTAGGTCTATGGCAATGGTCCTTAGTTCAGCCAAACCAAGGGACTTTTCGTTCATCAAAATGACTGTTAAGATATGCCATCACTATAATTAACTACTTGTATTGAATGACCTTCAGTTATGTTTTGAGGGCAAGCTTTTGTAATTCATCGGTCTACACTTCCTATTTCCATTAAAGATCCCCATACTTCAACTAGATTGCCCTTATAACTCAGCTCCCAATTAGGAGACACAGTAAGATGAATGTAGAAATGTGAGCATAAATTCAGTTATCATGAAAGTAGGCAGGCTCACGTACCAATGTATTTAGGACACAAGGAAATGACAATTAAACAGGGTAAATGAGTATGAAAACTCTTATGAACTATCACTGAAGCGGAAGGACAAAGTACTTTTTTATCTTTAGCTAGCTCAGGCACATATTCACATGCCCTGATGATATTCACAGCCAGGGAAGTAAATAAGCCACTCCCTTAGCTCATAAGCAGCATGGAAAAATGGTGCATAACTGTTCACAACTCAAGGATATCCAAAAACTAGATACATACTCTACCTTGAGGATCGCCAAAAAATTGCACAGCCATCAACTGGATTGCCAGTCCGCATCTGCACAAACCAAGAATTGGTAAATTTCCATCATCCCTGAATATCTTTTTTTTTTCCTTTGGGCTGAACCATAAATAAATCGTTAATCAAGTGACTTTATTACACACAGCACTTATTGAGTTGCTGAAAGTTAGCCAAGTTAATCTATTTTCCTGACCTTTCCTACTATAGAAAAGGTATCTACATGCAATAAGAACACCAAAAATGGCATCCTTCTCTTCACAACATCCATCATTATTCAGTTAGACAGATAGTTTATGCGTCAATTTTGAAGTAATAATAGTTAACAATGATATTTCTCAAACAAAATAACCCCCAATATGGATGCTATCCGTCTACCAATTTCCTCAAAACCCTCATTTCTGCTACACAGTTCATGTTCTTTAATCTACATTAAAAATACAGTGTGTATTGATGCTCAAAATGGTGTCTGATACACATCCAAAGCCTTTGTTTAAAAACAAACCATGTAGAGAGGGAAGCATCAACATATGATGTGAATGTTTTTGATTTAGCAAAACAGCAACATAAGCATTTCTAAGCACACCTTCCAAATGCCATTGTACCCCTTAAGCTTCAACTCCTCCTCGATGTCCTGAAATTTATCAACCTCCTGCAATTGAAACCAGGCCATAAAAATTTCAGCCAGGCCCGTGACAAAGCAAAACATAAAATCAAGATACTTCAAACACAACTGATTGCGGATAAAATGAAACAGCTAAGATGCACCTGAAAGCACATTATGTCAGCTGACCACAGACCAAGCTCAAAAATCAAATTCTTCTTTCTCCATTGCCAGTCCATCATGTGATGAGGTATGTGAAAGTAAAGCTTGCTCCGGTGCTCATGGGCCAAGGAATCAGCCAGTATGTTATAAGATAGCACCGTAAACCTATCTGTCAGCCCCAAACGATATATTCAAAGAAAGCCAAACCAAAACAACTCTGATACATTTACAAATAGTAACGATCGATTACCACAAGTAGAGGACGGCGTCGTTTTCGCAAACTCCCAGTTGCGATAATCCAAGGGCTTCGGCCGAGGCCGGAATTGCTGCGGAGGCTGAAACTGCTGAGGAGGGCGGAATTGCTGGTTCGGCCGGTACGGTTGGTTTGGATCGAGCGGCCGAGATTGACGGAAGTGATGGTTGTGCTGAAAAGGCGGCGGCGGATGTTGACGAAAGCCGGTTTGGTTGGGGAAGGGTCCGGCGCCGGCGTCGCCTTGCCGGAACTCTAGATTGGCGTCGCGGACCGACCGGATATGCGAATCTCCGGTGACGTACGGGCCTCTGCCGCCCGAATAGGGGCGGTTCGAGGAGGAGGCTCTCGGCCATTGGTTTCGACCACCTCGGTACTGTAAAAGAGAACGCATCAATTAGCTGAAAGTTTCAGAGCCATTTTTTAAATTGGAGAAGAGGGAGAAAATACAGAAGCGCGCGAAGACATGGCGGTGGTTGCGTCAGTGGCTGCTGCGGCGAGGAATTGGAGGGAAGGAGGAGGAGGAGCACGCCTCATTTGCTCTAGTGGAAGCGGCTGTGTAACGACTTCGCGGGTGGCAAGGACCGGTACACACTAGTCACAAACCTCGGCGGGACCCACACGTGGCCCTTGTGTAATTGATTTTGGTTTTTTTTTTTTCCTTCCCAAATTGTTGGAAACTTTATATGAGAGGTTTTTTTAATAAAAATTTTATAAAATTTATTTAGATTGATGAGGAATGACGATTCATATATTTCAACGCCTCTTTAGAGAAATTTTAGAGAGGAATTGAAAAAATACAACTCTAAAATATGGAGATTTTTATGAGTTTCTAATAAATTTGAGGTGAGAGAAAAAACTCTTGGTGGCTTCCTATCATTTAATGATGTTTAATTTTATGCATACTTTAAACTTTTAATTAACATTATTTTTTTTTAATTTATAGAGATAGACTAATTATATTAAATTAAAAAAATAATTATAGTATTTATGACTCTCTAAACTAGGGAGTATGATTTGAGTTCAAATTTCATAGAGAGCTCCTAAAATAGTTTTTGTGTGTTTTTAGCTAAATTTTAACTAAAAAATAATGAACATAATTGTGGATGCTCTTAGACATCGACAGTGACAAGTGCTTATTGCCAAAACCTAAATTCATGTTAGCATTTAACATAATTCTTAACGATCTTACCAATGAAAAAGATTGCGATAAATGTTTTTGTAAGTTTGAATATGAGTTTTTAAGCTCCCTTCCTCTCTTCCTCCCATCTCCCATTCTCTCCTTCTCCATTCTCCTCTCTTCTCCCATTTTCAATGAAATAAGGTTTTCCTTTTTTGTCTTCATTTTGTTATAATTTTCTCAATTCATCACAAGCGTATGTGTCTCATCTTCAGATATCCACATGCGTTTCGGTGTCGGATCTTCATTACTATTCTTTTTGTGGTTTTTTTTATATTTGAAATAGATCGCAGAGACTCTTTGATTTTTCTGTGTAGTTTTCACCTCTCTTTTCGTAGGAGTTCTCCATCTCTCTTTCATGAGAGTTTTATTTGTATTGTTATGACTTGATTTTTTCAAGTTTTATCTTTTTTTTTTAATTGTTATGAGTTTGCAATCTTAGTTGGGCTGTCTATGCCAAAATTTATATTAGATAGCTTCTTTATTGTAATGGTCATTTGTGGCTAGTTTGTATTGGCCATGCTAATGATTTTTTTTGGCTGAATTATGAATGCAATCCCATAATTTCTCAACCAAAAAAATTTTTTTTTGAAGAGCTTCAAAATTCGGGTACTAATATGAAATAATTATCAAGGTGGCGGATTTTATTTAGTTGAGTTTGAAGAAAAAATCATTGGTTCCAAGAGCTATTTTGTCACTAGATCGAACGGTGAATATCGAATCAGCCTCATCCTTAAACCCACCCTCCCCGCCTTTCCATTCCAATTTCCACCCATTACCCTTTTTATACAGTTATACCGTACGGATTGGACTTTAGAGAGAAGAAGGAGATTTCTTTCCAGGCGTAAGACTATGTCGTTTTGCTCGTCCCTGTCATATCCCAACTCTCTGTTTCTCTCCAAAACCAAACCTTTCTCTGCTCACATCAAACCTCCAACCGTCTCCCTCGGCACTCGATTCAGAGCTTCTGCTGACGTTCCCGATTTCCTCTCAGCTGATTGGTTCTCTCTATCTCTCTCTCTCTCTGAATTATTTAGTGTTTAAATTCAAAGTTGATGTTGATGTTAATTTTGATTTCAAGCTCTGCTTTGATATAAGTTAGAGTTGATTATCTTTGAATTGCAGGTTAGAATCTCGCAAGAAGAAACCCTTTGGCCCCAGATTAAATGTAAGCATCTGATCATGCAAAAATGAGCACCACCACCATTTCACTGATTGATTTTTCCCTTTCTTTTTAATATAGCATGTTGTCAATCTATGTGACCTGTGCTCTAGTTTAGCGCAGAAGAAGCTGTTCAGCATCAGCTTGATGCCTTGAAGTACAACGACCAACCCCGTCAAGATTATGGCATCGAAGTCATGTACAGGGTAAAGTTTCTTCATTTCTTCTTCTGGGTTGGCTTTATGTTTCATATCACACTGAACAACAGGGTGGTCTTTGAACTGACAATTTTTTTTTCCTTTGTTGATAGTTTGCTGGGTTTGATCCTTTTGAGAGGTCTACCTATTTTGGGCCATTCTTTGATTTGGGGCAGGTTGGTACATTTTTGAATTTTCAATAGTTGTAGACTTGTAGTTGTACACAATTGCTGATATGATATATTATAGCTAATACTTTTGATCTTGGTTGTCTGCTTCACTGTGAGTGCAGTTTGAACGATTTCGGCGGATTTTTCACCATTCGACCTATAGAGTGTTGCTAGGCCACAAGGAGAGGAAGATGTTGAGCAGTTTGTTTGTAGAGGAGGTATGAGTTGCTGTTCAGTGTGATGCGTGCATAATAATTTGAGCTCTTATATGTGGTGTAACTTTGAGCTATCTGTCATACTAGTCTTAAGTTTTCTGATGTAAACAGTAAATTTGTGTTTCTAATCAACTGTCATTGTTTAATGAACTGTGAACTAGAACCGATTCAAGCAGCGGGTATGGATACGAGGAAGTCGTCCAGAGGAAGAAGAAATATTTCAGTTCACAATGGTTCAGGTTGGTGAATATATATTGTTTATGATAATTGTCTCAAGGGAATAGGAGAATGGTGAACATGTCTATGCAGGATAGGTACACCATGGGAACTATAATTATATCATACCAGTTCTGATTTGAAGCTTGTTGTTGGCAGAGGGTTGGAGGTTCATGGGATGGTTATTGGCTGACGGAGAGTTTACTTCATGATGGAGATGCTTTTGCTGGCGGCTTGGCTTATTGAACATTCGATGCAGCTATTCGGACGATGGTCACTCTGAAGGAGGGAGGTCTGTTTATGCATGACATTTGCTCACCTACTTCCGACCTTAGAATTTGTACATATGGAAGAATAAGCAAAGCTGTTGTAATTATAGTATTTCTAGTTGATTGAACTATGTAAATCATATATTGTATATTCAGTTTTATATGTCATGTTAGTAGGCAGCATATATTTTTCCGCGTAAAATAAAAGAATAATCAAAGAGAGATATGAGCATTAATCCTTGTTGCTCAAGAGTTCTCAGTTCAGCAATTTATGTGCTACGTCTGAAGAGGATTCACTTCGGACTTTCAATTCCATGATCGTTGCAGAATTGCGAATCCAAGCAACTTCCTCAGAAAAACCAGAAGGGGTTTTCCAGATATCCAATTTTTTTCCTCCCACTCAACAGATAAGTTGGATTGTAAAAGCGAACACAACTCTTGGCCCTTCAGAATTATGGGAGGGTCTTGCCAACCTCTCTCTCCCACTCACGGTGGCTTAGGTCAAGATACAAGGCCACTGATGTTAGGGCCATTTCACACAGATAGTGGCACATTACCTTAATAAAATGCTGAAATCACATACCTGGTCCAAATAAATTACAAAACTTTCAAGTGCTCATAAGCTAATCCAATCATTAAAAGACATTCATTTCTCTAAAAATATAGCAGATTAACTGTTACATGATTCAGCCTTCCAACAAATGTTAGCAAAGTTTATAATTCTAAAAACTAGACAAAATCCAGCATAATTTAGAAATAACAGAGATCAAAATTTAATGTAACAACTCCCCATTGATACCTTTGACATGTTATTTCTTTGTCTGAGTAATATACTTGGTAAGGACATAGCAGTCTGGAGGGGTGATGTTTGTGTAGTAATTCTGGATGGTTTCCGTGATTTCAAACCCAAATTTCTTATAGAAGTTTATGGCGTCCTCATTGTTTGTCTGAACATGCAAGTAAATTTCAGAAATATTTTGCTTGGAGCTCAGATCAAGAGAATGGTTCAACAGCTTTTTACCTGCACAAATACCAAAACTTAGATCAGAAACCTGCACATACTTGTAAGTGTCCAGATTAACCAAATTTTTACCGTACCACCAAAAAGTCGGGGGGATTTTTATTGACAACCTAATCTTAAATCAATTAGAAATTTCAAAGGCCACTCTACTGCATAACAAGTTTTATCCAGAAGGCAAAGTTAAACAAAGGATGGTTCATGCATTTCGACCAAAGTCATAAACAATAAACATGCATTTGTTGCTTCTCAAACAGAGCCCTACTGCCATACCAAAGTTATAAGAAGAAGAAACGTTGCTTGCTTACCAATGCCCAGCCCACGATATGGTGCTAAAACTCCCAGTGTCATGATGTACACACGGACAGCCCCACCTTCCTTTTTCTCAAGCCGGCATGCAATTGCACCAACACATATATCACTGAAATATGCTGCATAAAAATAACAGCAGGAATTAAAATTTCAACATCCATAATTTTTATCAATTTGGCATCCACAAGAGAGCTAAGGATGGCAAATCCCCAGAATGATAAATTCAGGACATACATAAACACAATACGTTTGTAATTTTCTTTACATGTTCCAGGTATATCAATCAATCTAATTTCCTAGACCATACATGCACCTCCATCAAGAAACTATAAGAAATTGACTTGGACAGCTCAGTCAATAAGCATGTTAAATGATAGTCCCACAATTGGTCCTTACGCATACGCATTGTGCACATATTCATAACAGGATACCTTTGAAAATGCTCAAGCCACTGTCCCACCCACTTCTTCATTCATGAGTTCTGACAAGCGTAGAAAAGGTAATGACCTTCTTTGCAAGTCTAATAATAAGAGGACATACAACAGCAGTCCTTCCTAAAATCAAGCGGGTGTATTAAAAAAACCAGCACTACAAAAACTTATTAGGGTAATAGATTACGAAAATAAACAAAACTCATCAATGAAGACATTTTAACTTTCAAATCTTCTTTTACTTTTATTGAGTAACCTTTCTGATTAAGAATTTGTGGGACAGTTAATCACTCGACTACCTCATCTGATGCTGCACATATGTAGTTCCTCGCGGTTTTTTGAGAACATCAACAAGGAGAAACAAGTAGACTCTGACTCACAAATATATCGAAACAAGAATTACTACACTAAACTACCCCAAATCCCTGATAAAACAATAACTATCCATTCCCCATTTACTTGAAGGCCCCCCAGTGCACCGAGTGTGTTATAAGTAAAATAGTACATTTGTGTCATCAACATTCTTCAAAAGTGTAGGATTTTCTTATGCAATGAGCTAAAAGCCAATATTTTCTAACACAAGCCATAATTTTTAAATAAGCAGAAGCAAATCAAACAACAAAGATAACAGACTACGCACAATGGAAAAAAGCAACACACAGTAATTGGAGCATAGTTACAAGCTAAAATGACAAAAGCCAATCAAAGCTTTACAAATAAGCCAGAACGAGAGATTTCAAGGCATTTTGCATCAAAAACCTATATTGGTAACACGAAATAAGATAAACCCAGAAAAAATTATGAAAAAATAAGCAAGACCCAGAAGCGTAGCTCAACCTAGTTTGGTGAAATCGCCAGAAGCGAGGGCATCGGCGTAGTACTTGTCGTTGTAACGAACTGGGAAGAGAGCAGTGTTGAGCTTCTTCAGCTGCATCACGTTCTTGTCCCTCAGCCCGTCCAGTGAGCTTTGGACCTCACGCCCAGCCCCCATTTCTCCACAGATACCTTCACTTACAGAGAAGAAAAGCAGAGAGAGGGTTTTGCAGAGAGAGAGAAGGGGAGAGAGGGGAGGGGGTGGATTTGTAATTTTGTACGGACAGCGTATCTTTGGGTTTATGTAGTGGTCCGGGCGGTCCGGGCCAGGGCCTAACTGGTAAAACTATGAGATTCAAGCCCATTAACATATCTCTAAATGTATACGGTTTTTATTTTGGTTTTTTCTTTTTCTTACTAACTTTTAAAAAAAAAAAATTATATATTTGATATATTAAACCACAATTGGCTAACAAGTCTAGCCTAGTTAAAAAAGGTAGGTAATGTGTGTGAAAAACCATCCTCCTCTAACTAATTTTAACAAAAAAAAACTAAACAATTGTCGTCAGTTAGATTTATACTTGAGACTTCTTCTAATAAAGTGAAAACTATGCACCACAATATCAAAATATATTATCATTTGTACAGGTAAAATTTCCACAAACTTCGTATCATTATTCTGCGTTATCTGTTACATTTTCTTCATCAATCTATTTCATGTTCAATATTATTTATTTTTTCCTAGTAAGGACCATAAACATAACTCCACAAATATCTGGCTTCTAGAAAACCATCTTATCGTGTGAGGCCATGTGATTTTCTTGTAGTCTTCCCACTGTCTTTTAGTCACAACCACCTCTCTTCAATTCACCAAAAACAAGAGAGACAGATAGAGAGAGAGAGAGCACTGTGGCCTCTCTCTCGAGAGAGAGAAGAGAGAGATGACTGATCAGAAGAAAAAGCCCAAGGCAGTGATAGTGGGAGGGAGCATAGCAGGGGTATCATGCGCACACACGCTAATATTAGCTGGGTGGGATGTTGTGGTGGTAGAGAAATCATATGCAGCCCCAACTGGAAGCCCAACTGGGGCAGGACTTGGCCTTGACCCTCTGGCTCTAAAACTCATTCAGTCATGGATCAAAGAGCCCGAGCTTCTCAACAAGGCCACTTTACCCCTCACAATTGATCAGGTACAAACTTCAATTAATTTCCAATTCAATCTTGTTATATTGCAATTTTACAAGTTTCCTAGTTTAGGAATTTTTTTTTTGCTATGTAGAATGATGCAATAGATGGTGAGAAAAAGGTAAAATGGACATTAACTAGAGATGAGGACTTCAACTGTAGAGCAGCACATTGGGCTGACCTACATGCCCTTCTGTACAATGCTCTACCACCAAACTTGTTTCTCTGGGGTCACCATTTCCTATCTTTCACTGTTTCTAGTGACAAGGGTTCAGTTAAAGTGAAGGCCACAGCTCATCAAACGAATGAGATCATCGAAATCGTAGGCGATTTGCTTGTTGCAGCAGATGGGTGCCTCTCCTCTATCCGCCAAAGTTTTGTCCCTGACCATAAACTGAGGTTTGTGAAATGTCGACCCTTTTCATGAAAAAGTGTATCTTTTCAGTTTGTGGTATGTTATGGTATTGATTGTAGATGGTTTTGTAGGTATTCAGGTTATTGTGCATGGAGAGGCGTTCTTGATTTTTCAGGAAATGAGAATTCAGAAACTATAATCGGCATCCGGAAGGCATACCCTGAACTTGGGAAATGCTTGTACTTTGGCTTAGGTTCTGGAAGTCACACTGTGCTATATGAGCTTCTGAATCAGAGGCTCAATTGGATTTGGTATGTCCACCAGCCAGAGCCTGATCTGAAGCGTAACTCGATGACCACGAAAGCAGGCAGTTACATGATCCAGAATATGCACAAAGAAGCAGAGAAGGTGTGGCTTCCAGAGTTTGTGAGAGTGATCAAAGAAACTAGGGACCCTTTCATCAATGCCATTTATGACAGTGAACCCTTAGAACAAATCTACCGGGACAATGTGGTACTAGTTGGAGATGCGGCTCATCCCACAACTCCTCATGCCGTAAGAAGCACGAACATGTCGGTATTAGATGCTGCAGTGCTAGGCCAATGCCTGAAGAAGTGGGGAGTAGAAAATTTGCAATCAGCTCTCGAAGAATATCAGTCGATTCGGCTACCAGTTGTATCCAAACAAGTCTTGCACGCAAGGCGAATGGGTCGGATTAAACAAGGCCTGGTTCTTCCTGATCGACCATCTTTCGACCCCAAGACTGCTAATTCAGAGGAATGCCAAGAGCTTCATCAGAGACTCATGCCCTTTTTCAGTGATGTTCCTGCCATACTACTATGATTTAAATGTTATGCTCCCGGAAATCGACAAGACAAATTGTCCTTCCAATTCGGTTGCTGAGAGCTTTAACAGAAGAATACCACTCCTTTTTGTATTTATTTTGATGCAATGCATCCAATAAGGCATGATCTCTGTTTGAGTCTTGTGTTCAAACTATTTATGGAAGAAAAAAAGGGTTATATGGCTACAATGATGAAAATTCAAATAGAAACTATAGAAAACTGACATAGTTTGATGCACATAAAAATGGGAAATAAAATTGGATACATAAACAAATCAGCTTCTTTCAGGGAGGTGGTCTTCACAAAAAATCATTACGTTATTCATTCAAAACTAAGATAATATTGTCTACCACCGTGAATGAGGCAATGCTTAACTCATCCTTATACAATATTGAACAACCAGCTCTCCCACAAACTCATTCCCATCAGATTAAATACAGCCTAAGATTGATACAAGCGGGCAAATAATATTTCCACAGCAGTTTGTACGTTCCTATCACTAATGATGAAAAGCACAAAACACAGAAAATCATTTGCGCACATAACACGGTCATAATGTGTTGCCAAGTTCTACTGAGCAACAAATTATCATTTCGAAGGCCATGTTGCTTGAGCTGACATTATGATTCCCACAATCACTCCAAACAATCCAAGTGCGCTGCCAAAGATCTCAATCACAAGGATCTTCACAAAAAGTGAAGAGTTTTGGGCATCAGACAATGCACAGCTGCTTCCTATGATTCCCACACATAAACTGCCACAGAAACAAAATCCATATCAAAATCATCATATTGCAAGAACCATATAATTTTTTTGAGACTCCATAAAGAAAAACAACAAATGTGAGAAAGGAGGCTAAAGATATCAACCCGCAGACAAGGTTTGCAAAGCCCACGATAATCCCAGAGGCGAAGATAGCATATCCAGCTCTAAGAGACTCAGGTGCATATATCTTTGATGCTGGAACATTCTCCAACTTTGTTTGTAGAATAATCGCAACAATAACACCATATATAGCAACAGCTTCACAAAAGATTACACTGATACAACAGATGAATCCCATCGAAGTTAGTCCTTAACGTCAGACTTAAGAATATATAATCAGCGCTATGTTTAAGTCAAAAATTCAAGGTACATCATTCACTAAAAGAAAACTTCTCACAACAATGGCAGTGAGCTTGAAGTGAAAGAAGATAACAAAACTTCCCACATTGGTATGAAGAAACAGTATTGAGGGGGTGTTTTGAATAGATAGCACAATTCTCCATCCACCAATCAATTAACCAAGCTAGTTATATAAGTGATTGCCAAAAACAATTAGAACCATTTCTCAATTAAGACTAGACATCCACTATCAAATCCAATTACTGGGATATCACTTCAGATCATCATAATTATCTCAATTTCTGGGATTTACATTTTACTTTATAAATTTGTGAATCGAAAAGCAGAGGTTAAACAAACATGTAATGAAGAAATTGTGTTAAATTTCATAGAAATAATTACCTAATGAGATTCTTAGAAGTGATACGAGGGGCCTTGATTGCTGCACCGATCAAACTGCTGCCAGTGATATAAATTCCCCTAATTTCCACACAATAATTTCCATAATTCAATACCAAATTCAAAGATTAAAACTTTAATAACAGAAATGAAGAGAGAGCAAGGGAAAGAGAAGAACCAGGCGGCGCCGAGAACAGAGACGCCGATGGCAACGGCGATTCCGATGGCGGAGAATGTGTACGGAGAGATCTGGACTAGGGCGCGCGACCATGAGCTCGAGTAACCCACCACTACTGCACCTGACATCTTCGAAAACCCTTCTTCTGCTTCTGGTTCTTCTGGGTATTAGAGGGAGGGTTTCTGATCTGATTGGTGTGAGATATTGTGATATGAGAAGTTGAGGAGGAGAGGGAAGGAGATGTGTGTCACACGTGCTCTGTGCGCGCGTATTTATCTTCCGGTCACTTATGCTTACTGGGTTGTTATTTTGGGTCTGGATTTGAAAGCGAAGAGGACTTTTGCAATTGGGCTTCTAAACAGCTACTTAATGGTTTTTGGGAAATTTCCGAGATGGTTCTTATTTTCTCATTTATTCTTTTACATGGATCTCAAAAAAATAAAAATAAAAAGAATTTATCTTTAACAGGGGGGTTTGATTTGAAGGAGGGTTTCATATCCACCATCAAATCAAACAAGGAAACTTTTATAGTAGGGATTCATATCCCATACGAACACGTTTTCGAATTTTGAATTGACGTGCTCAATTTTGTAACAATATAATTTAAATTTATAAATCTTCGTTGTATACTCCATATATGAAATTGTAATTATTTTCATCGTCTTTTATTACTTTTGAAATAACTGGTATGATTGCCTTCAAAGACCCATCTACCATGTCATGTCATAATTTTACTTTTCCTTGTCAAAGTTTCTTCACCAAAAAAAAAAAAAAAAAATAGAGCGAGGCAACAAAAACAGAGTTCATTATGCAAAGGCAAACATGCCAAAAAGATATTAATTTTTTAACTGGATCATGAGAATCTCATTTCCCCCAATACGCGAGAGTTCGTTTTTTCTGGTTCCCTTAAGCATGGACCCTTCAACCTTCCTTCATCTCGAACTTGCAACCAATAAATAAGAGCCTTGATCATCATCAGAAATCCCAGCCAGATCCTAGCAATGGCCGGGATCATCACAATCATTTGCAAACGCACCGTAGTTAGCACAAAGCCAGTCCAAGCAGGAAAAAGCTACCCCTTATCTGTCCTTGACCGCCATATGGAACACAACCATCTTAGGATGGTCTTGTATTACCCATCAATGGGTGCCCCAACAGAGCCTGGTGAGATCACAGGGAGGCTCAGAGAGTCCCTCGCCGTCATGCTTACGCATTTCCCGATCGTTACAGGCCGGTTGCAGAAGAATGACAATGATCAGTGGATGATCAAGTGCAATGATGCTGGTGTGAGAATGCTGGAAGCTAAGGCCAAAGGGAGTTTGGAGGAGTGGCTAAGGAATGTGGATAGGGACAAGGAGCTTATGCTTGTTTATTGGGAGGAAATGTACCATAAGCCTTACTTTTGGTCAACATTTTATGTTCAGGTTGATATTATATAATATTATATAATTATATTGACATTTCGACAATATAATATTTTCTCTCGTAATATTAGCAGTGTCTTTAATTTTTTTGTGTGCAGATTACTGAATTTGAAGATGGTGGATTAGCAATTGGGCTAAGTTGCACTCATCTCCTTGCAGATCCTACTTGTGCCACCATGTTCATCAAGGCTTGGGCCGACACAACCTTTCCGGGCAAAATGATGAGTCTTCCGTTTTTCTATCCGTTGCCGCGGCGGAGTCCCGGCAACACAAGGCCCAACCACAACACCTATAATTCATTGATCACCCACTACAAAGCCTCCATCAACGAGTCCATTGATCTTGTAGACAAAAAGCACACAACTGTTAGTTTCGGTTTTTCGGACGACATGGTTCGGGCCTGCATGGAAATGGCCCAGCCCGATGGTGCAAATGACAAATCAAGCCCATCACCGTTTGAGGCTCTGGCTGGGCTATTTTGGGTTTGTATTAGCAAGGTCAAGGGAGTGAGAAATGGGCTTATTGACATGTCCATATCTATCGATGTGAGACAGGTTTTGGGTTTGGATAAAGGCTTCTTTGGAAATAGCATGGTTTATAATAAGGTCCATCTAGAGAGTTTCCAAGAAAATAGTCTATCACAAGCTGCAACTTCTATAGGTGAAGTTGTAGCAAAAATGGACAATGAGGGAATCATGGATTTGATCGAATGGCTTCAATGCAACGATGACCAATCTCCTTCGTTGATGAACGGCTGCGATCTCATTTGTGCTAGCTTAGAAGCTGTGGACCCGTTTTCAGCAATTTTTGAAGATGGGATCGCACCGATTCATGTTTCGTGTTATATCGAACCGGTGTTAGGATTAGGGAAAGTCTTGATCCTTCCAGCGAAACCCAAAGATGGTCAACTAAGTAGGGCAGTAATGGTTACACTTCCACGTGATGAGGTAACCAAGCTATGTGAAGACGATCTTATTTTACAACTCTCTCCAACCATCTTGATGGATTTGAACAAAACCTAGCTGGGTTTCTTAGTACAATACAAGGGTTGCACCATATCCCAACAAAAATTGAGTTTCGAAGCCAATGGTCAGAATTTAATTTAGTACTATTTATGTGAGCATCAAATGTATACAAATGGGTGTGACAAGCAGTCCAATTATGTATGTTTATGTTTATTTTCTTCAATTCTTGTTTTGATTTTGTACCCTTGATAGGAGGCTTGTATTCATCATGGTGGTGACAAACCATCAAAACTGGACACGTTTCATGCTACCACAAAACCTTCAATTTCGCAGACCACTAGACATTACTGCTAAACATGTCATAGGATAGTCGTAGAATGGAAAACATGTACTATTTTATTAAATATCCGCCCACCAATTTCCTTAATTTTTATATATTTATTTTTAGTATTTTGGCATTAGAATATATTTAGCACCTCACAATTCATTGTTCTCTTCCATATTTCCAAACTTAGATTGTGTCCCCTCATCCAATCTTTAGCAGAAGCTCCCAAAGCATGACGTGTATGTTTCAACCACAGGAGGTTACATACAATGTATTTGTGAAGCTAAGTATTTATTTCCTTTTTTTTTCTTCAATTTTTTATATAATCAAACTATATATCTTGTAATCTTTAATATGTTACGAAAACTTAGAATGACAATCGGTTTAATTCAAACCTTGTAAATGACAGTTATAAATAGGAAAAAATATAGGTCAAACTATTAGGCATTACCTTCACCAGTCCGGCCATATACATAATTATATATACTTTCTGGATTAGAGAAGCATAAGCAAAGGTCTACACAGCTAATGCCCCTGATTTAAAGGGAAATAGGTTATTATTTAACAGAATTTGGACAAGCAGTTATCTGAAAATTACTTGAATTTTGATTGAGACAGACAGCACCTGCAACTGGAACTGGAACTATGATGTGCCACTTCTCCAAACAGAGCTTAAATAATGATGCTGGTGTTGCAGTTGATGAAGCATCTTACTTGGTGGATTTGGAATTTTGGATACATGCTCTCTTCTGTCCATAATTTCTGAGATTAATTTAGACATTCATACAGAGACAAATGAATAATACATGAAACAAACTGTTAAGATAGCCTGACCCATATTGACCAAAAAATATTTAAAATAAAATAAAAAAGAGCATAATGTTGAAAAACTTGAATAGCATTATCTTAAAGGAGAAGGACCACCTACTACTTTGAGTTTTATGTTTATTTATTTATCTTACATCTTAATCTTAAATAAATCAATACATGATTTTTAACTATTTAGGCTGGAAATGTATAGTTAGTAGCTACCAAGCACAAAGTACTCTATTATTATTCCTATGCAATTTTAAAAAATTAGAGTTAAAATTTACAAAAAAAAGAAAAGAAAAATAACTGCGTCAGCCGGGAGTCGAACCCGGGTCTATTGCTTGGAAGGCAATTATCCTAACCGTTGGACTACTGACGCAGATTGCAGGCTGAATTTGTAAACTTTTGTTACTTAAAGGGTATATACGGAGTAGCCTAGCTAGTAATAGCCGCTTTCTATGTCAACCCTTGATGGTGGCCAATTTTGTTTTGGAGGAACGACGTCATTTTGAGGTTGAACGGTCAATTATTTCTGCGGCCAAGATAAAATTAATTAAAACAGTTAATCATACGGATTACCTCATATTAAATGGCAGTCAGCACATTGGCATCATGTGTAACTGAATCAAAAAAATTTTCTATTTATAAACAAGCCCCCCAACTTGGCTAGGCATTCCCAAAAATTAGTGAAACACCCATTCTTAGACTACACTATTTAAAACATAGAAACACACCCAAAATAAACCCAAAAATCAACAATTGTATGTTTTTTATTTTAATTAATAAGATGAAATATCTTTATTACCCTTTTTAGCATTAAATTAGTTTTGGATCTCGTTTGAAGCCTCCCTCAGATTTGACAACCTCAGGTCTGAAGCCTCAAGCCCTCCGCTGGGATTTCCAGGAAATCAGCTAGACTTGCTTATTGTGGTCTTTTCGGCCTTTCCTTGATCGTTTCTTGGATCCTTAGAGAAGTCGGAGCTCCTCTGTTAAAGAAAATCCCATGAGAGTCCCATTCTTCACTGACCCTTTTTGTTTTTTTGAACTAATTTTAATTGGGTATGTGAGAAATGATCAGATTTTGCATAGCTTCCATGAAATCCCAATAGGCCCAAGCAAAGGACTATTGATTTTGATTGTTGAGCCCTTCTCAAAGACATACTTTGGTCATGTGTGGCAGAAGATCCCTCATCGCTGATAGTAAGAGTAGGGTTTGGGGGCTGTACTTTGATCTTGTATGGGAAATCCAAGAAATATACAAGTCATTTTTTAAGAGGGAATGCCAGGGCACAGGAACTTGGAGGTGGTGTTGGTGTTTAGGCCTAGGTTTTGGGTTCACCAGTCACACTGAAAAATTACTTGATTTGAAGAAGAGCAAAGTCATTCTGGCCCCCATGCTACCCAAACCTTTCTAGCGTAAAAGATACGCAGCAGTAAGGGAGGGCACGATTAGCAGATTGAGCCATATCAATTCTTCTAACCCAAATCCTTTCAACCTGCAACTATTGTTGAGATGGAGTCATTCTCTGTATTTTTATCATTGTTGAGTATTGATTTTGAGTGGTATGGAGTTGTACACTTTTATCATACCTATTATGCAAATAAAATGATGTAGTCGTTAACTTCCAGTAAGTGGTATGAACAGTTGAAATATTGTTCATACCATGCAATTGAGTTGATTTCTATAATATAATATTAACAATGTACTTTTATGACATAGTATTAACAGATTTTCAGTGACAAAACATGCTCTATATTTTGCTCTATATATAGCTATGCACTTGAAGTTTATGATAGGCATAATGTGATTTTTACTAGGGAGATAGTTCTATGACATAGTATTAACAATTTACTTTTTTTTTTCTTGTAGAGATATTTCCTTTTGCTTTTGCGATTGTTTCTGGTGAAATTATGGACAATTGGAGGTGGTTTCTGAAAAGGATATCGGATGTCTTGTTGGGCTATTTTGGATTTTTTTTTTTTGGTTGATTTTTTTGTAAGAAATGGTATTAACAATGTACTTCTATGACATGGTATTAACAATGTACTTCTATAATATAGTATTAACAATGTACTTCTATGATATGGTATTAACAATGTACTTCGGGCTTGCTGGGCTTATTTTGGGTTTTTTTTGAGTTTTTTATGTTGGGCTTGTTTTAAGTTTATCAATGGCAATCATGTAATTTATAGGAACTTTAACACTCATTTTTTATGTAGTAAATGGATTTTGGGTGTGTTTCTAAAGTGCATTTCGTGTGGGGTTTTTTTATAATTTCAGCTCCTATTTTGGGTATATTAGTGAATCTCCCTTAGTCAATCTCTATCTAGCCAATAAGACGAAATTAGCTCTGTATTAATATATAAAAAATTACCTAATTAGCTCTATGTAGCATGCCAACAACAACAATCATAGTTAATTATATGAATGACGAATTGATTATCTATAATTAAACTCTTTTGAGCATCATGCAGGGTATTGCAAAACAACTAACTTTTTCTTGAGGGGGAGATTCCATGGTTTGTCGTTTCATTAACTTGCAACTCTATGTATATATCCATTAGAAAACTACATACAAGTTGTAGTTTTGCATGCAAACTAAATATAGGAAACTTGATCAATTTTAGTTTTTCAACATCCGTACACCAAATATGAAGTAGAACAGTCCCGCTCTCTTGGACTACAGGGGTCCAAGAGATTTGTGGTCACTCATTGTTGGATGTAAATTCAACGGTTTACTCATTCTTGCACTTCTTTTAAGAAACTTTTTTAAATCATTGGATTAATATCCAGCGGTGAGTGACCACAATATCTTAGACTCCTGTGATCTAAGATATCGAAACTGTGAAGTAGAAAATACATCAGATTGGAACTGAGATTATAATTCCTCAATTAGTCCTTAACGCAAAACCTTCTTCAAAGTTCCGTCGAGCTCGTTTATTAATAAAACTAAAGATTTTGGGTTGGCCTCAAGCAACTTCCACTTAGATGCATGTACCCAAGAAATAGCTAATTAATATCATACTATACGTAACATATAGTATAATACACATTGATAATAATAAGAATATAAGAGGGGGAAAAAATAATTGGTTGACCATATGGACCGACATATCTTCTCCGGATGTGTGGGGATTTTGTACACATGGGACGTATGATCATATAGATCCAATTAATCTTGATGGTTCCTGTAAAAATAAATAAATAAAATCTTGCTGCTGGGCTTGGTCGAACCTTTGGCAAGTCCAAGAGCCGCATGCATAGGCATTTTATGTTGAGCTTCGGTATTTTTTTTTCTTTTTTATGTTAAGGATTTGATTTACGTTTTTAGATAATTATTTCCAAAATAGATAGTTATTACGAAAAATGCACGTTGGAAAGATAATATATATATACAATGATTTAAGTGGTTCCACCTTTGACCTACATATTATTATAGGAAAAAAAAACCTTTGACCTAATTCAGTTTTAAATAATAAAGAATAAAGATTACGAAAATTTTCGGACAAAAGCCCGTGATCAGAGCAATACAGCCAAACCTCCTGCTCCAGATGCATCTTATTGACTGGAAGAGAAGCTCAAATCGCTTTTGGATGCTAATTTAAATGTATATAAATTTTGCAAATAATGTAATGGTTTGTAGTAATTGCTTTTCGAAACAAAGTTTTGAATTCGAGTCCTAGAATCCGTGTTGTATGTGTGAGTTTAGTATAATATTGTTCCTCTCAATAAGAAAAGTCTTGTTGTCATAAAAGTCAAAATAAATTCATCCTCATATGTTCAATCTTTTTTTAATCAATAGAGATTGGAAATTCAAACTCATGACGTTTTTAGACATTAGGAAAAGAAGTACCATAATACCCAGATTTAGTTCGTAAACGTCACTAATCTTTGAATTGCAACCAGGTACATGCATGGTTTCTGTGGAAATTGTCTCTCATGTATAAGATTTTTTCCTTTGCTAGAAATTTATATGAGAAATTAATAGAGAATTCAAATAAATTCCATTATTGTACGTTTAAAAACTTAGCTTTGATGATAAATAAAAAAAGAAAGTTGTGTGAATATCGATCGAAACAAAGAACTATATGAAGCTTAAATAATAAGCTAAGCAGACACAGTTCAAAATTTGGTGCTTAAAATTGAATTATAAGAAGTGTGCTAAATGTGCCCGTTTTCGGTTCTTGGATTTCAAATTCAAAGGATTATTTTAAGGGAAATTCAAAGTAGTTGTTTAAATGAGTTCTCGAAATTAGGGTTTAATTAACCTTTAAATCAAAGATGCAAGATATGAAGATGACGCTTCAAAAGAAATGGGAAAACGTTTTATTGTTTCTAAGAAATGGGAAATCGTTTTTTCAATGTCTTTTGATTTAAGAAATAGGAAAAAGTTGGTAAAGAGTCTATATATTATAGTTTTGTTTTTCTGAATATTTATTTCTGAATATTTATTAAGTTTGAACAGATGCTCATGAAGTAAGCAATAACGTCTTCAACTTTTCCTTCCATGGCTTGTTGCTCAAGTAATCCTTAATCAAAAGCTATAATTAACGCCACCGTTTTTCTCTCCATTTAATGCAAACAATAACCTACCGTTTTCTCTCCATTTAAATTTAGACACAGTAAAAAAAAAGCTTTGACTTCTGACCATTTGGAAGCCATATATGCCATAGAATCAACGACCCTCATAGACCATTTGGAGTCAACCCCATGAAAGATTCTTATTATTAATTTTTGTTTGGCTTAGTGGAAAGCCCACATGAAAACATGCATTGCATGTAAAGGCAAGATCTTTTTCAAGATTTGGATTGTCTCTGCTGGGATGATCCCAACCCTTGATCTGCATACTCTGAACCCCCGTCCAGCTATAGTTTGATCTAACACGGTTGACAACAGAAATATAAAATAATTTCAATTCATAAATTTGTCATGATTTTCTTTTGACTTGGGAACTATTTTTCTCCTATTTGAAATAAGATGGAAGGTGTGCTATGTTTTATTTTTGTTTTCTCTGAGAGAAGAGAGCATCTTAACTTCTTAAGGGATGAATGTGACAACTCCACATGAAAATTTAATACCACAAGAATGTCACTCTAGCCCACTCTTCAATTTCTATTATTCTATTAAAATCTTCTGTATCATGTAAATAATACAGAAAATCCCTTATCAAATTTATGCGTGTGGTTTGAAGTCTGACTTGGAAATGCTTGAGCTTTGATTGCTAGCCAAGAAACTTCCCTCTTTCCAGGAAAAAAAAAAAGTACAAGACTGCCAAGAAGTTCTGTCAAAGGAGAGGAAAATCCCTGTTGGGCTTTGATTGTCTGCCACGAAATGAAGACTAAATAATGCCAGAAACTTCCCCAAAAAAAGGTCATAGTTTACAGGTAAACAAAAACGACCCTGAACCAAAATGCAACATTCTTCTTCTTCTTCTTCTTCCTCCTCCCTTGTGAACAAAACGTGCTTATTTTAACCAGGAATTGCGTAAACCAGACTGCATGTTCCATGTTACTAATTCAATCTTATCTTTGGAATTAATGAACAAATCTAATATATAATGGTTTAATTAATTTAAAAGTAGATATTGGATATATCATGCCAGATTTGTACAGCGTCAGTACAATGGCTTACAGAATCTTTCACTTACTTACTCATTAATTATGATTATTAAATGAAGTCGGCAATCCATATAATATTATTTGGATTTTGAGTTCTTGGACAGCTCAAACAAAATGGCACTTCATTCAAACTTAGCTGTGAAGATGGGAAGCACTAAAATTCGAATTATTAGTAACTTCTCCTGTATTTCCTGATAATCTCAGTAGTTTATTTTATTTTATTTTATTTACTAACATAGGATATTTGCGAAGATAGTGGTACAAAGGGACAAAGCATCCATAACAAAGTTATGATGTTAGCCATAATTAAATACCGAACTCATTAGCCAACGGGGTCTAGCTCAGTGAGGAAAATAGCTTGATTTTCATATCACTGGTCTCAGGTTCCTCCCATTAGGGCCCGTTTGGTTCAAGGTTTAAGAGCTTGGGAATGAGTTTCAATCCATGAATCAAACGAGCCCTATAGTTTAGACTATCACTTGTGTTAAAAAAAAATATATCGACTCATTACAAAATTGAAAAATCTTTGTACAACTTTAATTTTTATTTTTAAATTGAGCCATGTATATATGATATATGCCATTACATCATACTACAACAATGAATGTAGAGTTGTATACAAGTTGACTATTCATTAGTTTTGTGTATATATACCCTCCTTTCACTTCAAACTCAAAAAATTCAAAACTCCAGACAATCCTTTCAATGCAGAAGCAGAGAAAAACAGAGCTGTCTTTTCACAAACGTTAATGTAACTCTCCAAGTCTGTCCATTCATAAATATTCAGACCCATCTGGGATACTGAGCTGCTTGGGCTCAAAAATCCATGAATGCGTATTAATTTTGCATGAGAGTTGCAGAATGCTTTGTGGGTTGTGCTTGATTGCTTGATTGTATCGGAAGTTGCAATATAGTTAGTGAAAGATGGAGAGTGGAGGTGGTGTGATATATACAGAGTGAGCAGCGCACGTTTGAGCAGTTCAAATATATGGAGGAACAGTGCCATGGGATGTTTTCTCCCAAGTCTTCCCACGATGAAGACGATGAAGAAGCTCTGAAATGGGCAGCCATTGAGAAGCTGCCTACTTATTTGCGTATCAGAAGAGGCATACTTACTGAGGCAGAAGGCCAAGCCAGAGAGATTGATATCAAGAATCTTGGGTCGCTAGAGAGAAGGAGTGTTTTGGAGAGGCCTGGTTAAAACTGCAGATGAAGATAATGAGAAGTTCTTGTTGAAGCTTAAGGACCGGATTAATCGGTAAGTTTCACATCTTAATTAGCTTGTTTAGTGAAATTAGAGAAAAAGATTGAACATAAAGTGAATGTTTTTTATGTTGTTGTTGAGGAATTTGTGTTTAGATTTTGATAAAGTTGGTGTATTGAAATTCAGGGTTGGACTGGATATTCCAACAATTGAAGTCCGGTTTGAGCATTTGAGTGTTGAAGCAGAAGCTTATGTGGGAGGCAGGGCCTTGCCTACAATATTCAACTTTTGTGTTAACATTTTGGAGGTAATTCAATACTTCATCTTTTAAAATTTGGAAGCTCTTTAATTTTTAATTTTATATATCTCAAAACTTAATGGTTTGACATTTTGTATTTTGAAGGGGTTCCTGAATTTTGTTCACGTTCTTCCAAGTAGAAAGCAACCATTACCAATCCTTGATGATGTTAGTGGAATTATCAAACCAAGAAGGTAACATGACAGAACCAACTGATGCAATAATCATACACCTTTAAACTGGTAATTTCTCATTTTTCTGTTTTGCCTTCTGCAGAATGACACTGCTTTTAGGACCCCCAAGCTCTGGAAAAACCACATTGCTATTGGCTTTGGCTGGAAAACTTGCTAAAGAGCTAAAAGTAAGGATATTAATCCAATTTTGTGTACAGCCCTTTATTGACAGAGTTGTTTCGCTTCATAATTTGATAAAATTGCTTAAATTTCCAGTTTTCTGGGAGAGTTGCATATAATGGACATGGGATGGAAGAGTTTGTCCCGGAGAGGACATCGGCTTATATCAGTCAGCATGATCTCCACATAGGAGAAATGACAGTGAGAGAAACACTGGCTTTTTCAGCAAGATGCCAAGGGGTCGGACCGCGTTATGGTGAGTTGAAACCCCAGGAAATTTGACATATAGTTTAGTCTGAAGAATTTTCATGAATTGGAAATCTAATTTTTCATTTGGAAAATTTTCAGAAATGTTGGCAGAATTATCAAGGAGAGAAAAGGCTGCAAATATCATGCCAGATGCGGATCTAGATATCTACATGAAGGTAAACTTAATATGTATAGAACTTTCTGCTTATAACATATTTGAGATAATGCAAAAGTGTTGCTTATAAGAGCCATTCTCAACATTTAGAAATGCTTCTCAACTTTTGCAGGCAGCATCACTAGAAGGACAAGAGACCAACGTAGTTACAGATTATATACTCAAGGTGGATACTTTTTCCTTCTAAGTTTAAGCTCAAGAGACTAAAACGACTCAAATCTGTATGAATTTTGTCTGATAAAAAATTCAGATTTTGGGATAAGTTTTTCATATGCTAATAAAAACTTTGCAGATTTTGGGACTTGAGGTTTGCGCCGACATCATGGTGGGGGATGAAATGGTACGAGGTATTTCTGGTGGGCAAAAGAAGCGAGTCACGACAGGTAAAGCATTGATCATCTTATTGCCTACTGGTTTGTCACTGCATACTGGGTTGGTCATTGAAAATTCTGATCCATAATTGCAGGGGAGATGCTTGTCGGACCAGCAAGAGCACTTTTTATGGATGAGATATCAACTGGTTTAGACAGTTCAACAACATTTCAGATAGTGAATTCACTCAGACAATCCATCCACATCCTGAGTGGAACTGCTCTTATCTCTCTTCTCCAACCAGCACCAGAAACTTATGATTTATTTGATGACATAATTCTGCTGTCTGATGGACAAATCGTATACCAAGGTCCCCGAGAGAATGTGCTCGAGTTCTTCGAGCACATGGGCTTCAAATGTCCAGAGAGGAAAGGAGTAGCTGACTTCCTACAAGAAGTAATACTAATTTACACTCCTTTTGTTCTCTTACCACTGTTTGTTCTCCGAGAGGTTCGACTTCATTCTAACTTTTCATTTATTTTTTGCTTACCTGCTGCACCATAGGTGACATCAAAGAAAGATCAAGAGCAGTACTGGGCACAGAAAGAAGAGCCATATAATTTTATATCTTCTAAGGAATTTGCTGAAGCATTTCAGTCATTTCATATCGGTCGAAAACTCGGTGATGAGCTTGCTACTCCATTTGACAAGTCCAAAGGTCACCCTGCAGCTTTAACAACTATGAAGTATGGTGTTAGCAAGAAGGAACTGCTCAAAGCTTGTATTTCTAGAGAATATTTGCTTATGAAGAGGAATTCGTTTGTCTACATTTTCAAAATGACCCAGGTAAGTGTTATTTAAGCAATAATCATGTAATCTGTTGGAAAATATTTCAAATTACTGGACATTCCACATATGAAATAGGTGCAAACTCTGTTTAAAAAGCAGAGCTTTTCAATGAAACTCAGTGAGTACTATGCATATTGATTTCATATGGTGTTTGGTTTCAGCTCACTCTAATGGCTTTTATGTCAATGACGCTATTTCTCCGGACTAAGATGCACCGGGATACAGTTGCGGATGGGGGTATTTACATGGGTGCTATGTTCTTTACAATCATCATAATTATGTTTAACGGGTTCTCGGAGCTTGCCATGACTATCATGAAACTTCCTGTATTTTTCAAGCAAAGGGACCTTCTGTTCTATCCTTCATGGGCATACTCTTTACCAACATGGATCCTTAAGATCCCTATCACCTTCATAGAATGTGCTGTTTGGGTGGTCATGACATACTATGTAATTGGTTTCGATCCCAACATCGAAAGGTGAGAAAGAAAATATTAAAGACACTAAAATTCCCATTAATAGTTCAGACTTGGTTTAGAATTTGATTTTGATGAAAACCCTCAATGGCAGGTTTTTCAAGCAGTACCTTTTACTCCTATGCCTTAACCAGATGGCATCAGGACTATTCAGATTTATGGGGGCATTAGGGAGGAATATAATTGTTGCAAACACATTCGGGTCTTTTGCATTACTTGCAGTTCTAGTTATGGGTGGCTTTATCTTGTCACGAGGTGAGTTAAAGATACAATATAATCTAAGCAACTAAAAAATTTCAATTTGTTTTTGCTGATATTGCAACATAATTACTGATGCTGTAAGACATGTCATTTTTTAATCAGAGGATGTGCAGAAGTGGTGGTTATGGGGTTACTGGGTCTCACCAATGATGTACGGCCAGAACGCTATAGCTGTCAACGAATTTCTTGGAAAGAGTTGGAGCCATGTAAGCATAAAAGTTAGAAGATTTGGAGAATTAATTTTGAAAACATTAGCTGATATGTATATGGATATATCTGTGTTGTAGGTTCCTCCTAATTCAACAGAATCATTAGGAATTATGGTCTTGAAGTCTCGCGGGGTTTTCATTGAACCATACTGGTACTGGATTGGAGTAGGAGCTACAATTGGATACATTTTTCTGTTCAATTTCTTCTACACTTTGGCCTTAAAATATCTTGATCGTAAGTACCTACCTATGCATATATGTATTTTTGGTGTTTCCAAATGGACATAATTTTCTAACAATCAATCAATATTCCTGCAGCATTTGGGAAGCCTCAGGCAATACTATCCAAAGAGGCCTTGGCTGAGAAAACTAGTGATAGAACTGGAGATTCCATTGAGCTATCATCACGGGGAAAGAACTCTTCTGGTAGGTCATAAAGCTCCCAAGTATAGGTCTCCATCTAGCTTGCATATATTGATTTATAACATGATTAATGCTTTGGTAAACAATGCAGACTCAAGGAACGAAAGTCGAAGAAGTGTATCATCCAGAACATTGTCGTCGAGAGTGGGCAGCATTACTGAAGCCAACGAAAACAGGAAGCGCGGAATGGTTCTTCCTTTTGAACCTCTTTGGATTACTTTTGATGAAATCACATATGCTGTTGACATGCCCGAGGTATATTTAAGTTTTATGTAAGAGGCAAGAGTTTTTAAGAATTCAGGCTTGAATATTTTCATGAAAAAATTTGGCCCTTCTTTTGTTATTAGTCTTGAATTTTATTATAATTATAGCTATCAGACAAGTACTGTTTGACTGTTTATAGAAATGTACTTCATTGTTAGCCTTGAACTAATTCCTAACACAGAATGCATCTTTATCCTTAATCTTATTACATGGTTTCAGGAAATGAAAACTCAAGGTATAACTGAGGATCGGCTAAAGCTTCTGAAGGGTGTGACTGGTGCTTTTAGGCCAGGAGTCTTAACAGCTCTAATGGGCATTAGTGGTGCTGGAAAGACTACTCTAATGGATGTCTTGGCAGGAAGGAAAACAGGTGGATATATTGAGGGAAACATCACAATATCTGGGCATCCAAAAAAGCAAGAAACATTTGCTCGCATATCGGGATATTGTGAGCAAACTGATATACACTCTCCTCATGTTACGGTTTACGAGTCTTTGGTTTATTCTGCATGGCTCCGGTTGCCTCCTGAGGTTGATTCCTCAACAAGAAAGGTATATACTTTTGACCTATCTTTCTATTTTTATTGGAAGCTTGAGGTAGATGAAAGAAATAGCAACAAAAGGCAAGGTTGCATAAGTTCATTATTTATGTGGTCTGTTCAGATCAAGTTGTTGACCATAAATCTGATTCATGGTTTGCAGATGTTTGTTGAGGAGGTCATGGAGCTTGTAGAACTGACCCCGATAAGGGAAGCGCTTGTTGGATTGCCTGGAGTGAATGGTCTCTCAACCGAGCAGCGCAAAAGGCTAACGATTGCAGTAGAGCTTGTTGCCAATCCATCCATTATATTTATGGATGAGCCAACCTCTGGCCTCGATGCCAGGGCAGCGGCAATTGTAATGAGAACAGTGAGGAATACAGTGGACACTGGGAGAACTGTAGTATGCACCATCCACCAGCCAAGCATCGACATCTTTGATGCTTTCGATGAGGTGAGAAACTCTTTTATGCTGTAGGATTATAAATTTGAACTACATAATGTGACAAGAACTGAACAATTCAATGTCCCCTTGCAGCTGTTTCTTTTGAAAAGGGGAGGTGAAGAAATATATGTGGGTCCTTTGGGCCGCCATTCTACCCATTTGATCAAGTACTTTGAGGTAAGGTTTATAGAAGCATGCTGCAAATATATGTATAACATGTTTACTGTGGTCAATACATAGACCATTTGTTACCTATTGTCATATCTGATAAAAAATGTGACTCATATGGTTTTGTTTTATCAAGGAAATTGATGGAGTTCCTAAAATTAAAGATGGTTACAATCCCGCAACTTGGATGTTAGACATTACTGCAGCAGCACAAGAAGCAGCTCTTGGTGTCAACTTCACCGAAATATACAAGAACTCAGAACTCTATGGGTAGGGTTTCCTTGAAGTTTCAATACTACTTCTAAGTCCCCATTCTAGAGACTCTGAACTGAAATCTTTCAACTCTTAAAATTTTGATTGAAAGCCCTGATACTGCAAATTACGAATAGTAATGTGTTGAATGGTTCAGGAGAAACAAAGCTCTGATCAAGGACCTTAGTACTCCTCCAGCAGGTTCAAAAGACTTGTACTTCCCTACTCAATACTCTCAGTCTTTCTTCAGCCAGTGTATGGCCTGTCTATGGAAACAACATCTATCATACTGGCGAAACCCGCCATACAGTGCAGTGAGACTCTTGTTCACAACTTTCATAGCTTTAATGTTCGGGACGATATTCTGGGATCTTGGCTCCAAAAGGTAAATGGCAACTTAAATTTAAAATAAAATACAGATTGAATCGTTTGAGAATGAAACCCCTGATCTATTAGTCCTTATTTTGACAAGAATTTCTTGAAAATGCAGGAGAAGCCAACAAGACCTTTTCAATGCAATGGGTTCCATGTATGCTGCTGTTCTCTTCATTGGTGTACAAAATGCTTCATCAGTGCAGCCAGTTGTGGCTATTGAGAGGACAGTCTTTTACAGAGAAAGGGCAGCTGGAATGTACTCAGCCTTGCCATATGCCTTTGGACAGGTACATTAATACTCTCAATCTCTGAAGTTCAACAAGGCTGCTTATAAACTTGGATTTTATTAGATTTTGGTGAATTTGGTCATGATAATTTCTCATCAAATTCCCATGTTTTTCAGGTTGTGATTGAGCTCCCATACATTTTTGTTCAAACCATCATATACGGAGTTATAGTATACGCCATGATCGGATTTGATTGGACAGTGAGCAAATTTTTATGGTATCTCTTCTTCATGTACTTCACTTTCCTATACTTCACATTCTACGGCATGATGACCGTAGCCGTTACTCCCAACCACAACATTGCTGCCATAGTCTCCTCTGCCTTCTATGCTATATGGAACCTTTTCTCAGGATTCATCATTCCAAGAACGGTAAGTTCCTAAAATTTCTTTCCATATCTGGTTTTTTTTGTCCTGATGTATATATCAACTCAACCATTACTTAAACGATGTCCGAAATTTTGTTTCTACGACAGAGGATGCCGATTTGGTGGAGATGGTACTACTGGATTTGCCCTGTTTCGTACACACTGTATGGATTAGTTGCTTCACAATTTGGAGACATTAAAGAAATATTTGATTCAGGTGAAAGTGCTGGTAAAAGTGTGGAACACTTTGTAAAGGACTACTTTGGCTACAGACAGGACTTTCTGGGAGTAGTTGCAGCCGTCCATGTCGGGATTTGCGTGCTCTTCGGCTTCACCTTTGCCTTCTCAATCAAGGTGTTCAACTTCCAAAAGAGATAAGGAGGAAGTTGAGAATGCTAACATGAAAGCAAAGTCCATAGTTTCAGGGTTTGGTGAAGTTTCAAGATGTTACCAAGTGTGCATACGTATATTGTATGCATATGTTAGGATTTATGCCGTTTGCCATACAAGGAAACTCCAAGATCTTTCTTCTCAGTTTTTCTGGGGCAAGGGGCAAGCCAACTCCATATGCATGGAGTTTGATCTGAATTTTGTAATTGTATTTTAATTTAGCATGTAAATTTCGTTTTATCTTTCAATATAAATATATCTTTTGAGCCAGTAGAATATTATAAGTAAATTTAGGTTTTACCCATAAAAAAACTTTCACTTTTGAAAAAAGCCAAAGCTTTTTCAAAAAAGACAGAAAAACCTCTCAACTTTCAAACCAAAGACATGCAAATGTAAAAGATTCCTTAGGAAATCAAAAAATAAATAAGGGCAATTTTGTCCATTTCGGATTCTTTTAAAATTTTTCTCTCTCCTTTGGGCTTTTCCAAAGTCTCCCAATATTATATCCTGTATCTCAGCGATATGTAATTGTATTTTCAACATATAAATTGATGAAGTTTCCCATTATCCTGAAAACGGGCATGTTGGTTCCGTTTATTCCGGATGAATCAGATGTTACGCATGTCATTAGTTGCACATCTGTGCATTTAACATCGTTGTATATGTTCTTGACAACGTATTCTTTTCTAGCGTGTTCGTGACATGTGAAATTGTAATCAATTTAAATCCAACTCGTTAATTTATTGTGTTGCATTCAAATACACAAACTCAATTTCATTCATAAATTTTGAGTATCGTGTTGTGTTTCACCTCTTTATCTGTTTTACTCTATTTTATTTATTTATTAATGTAACGTCTTACTATTGTGTTTCTTGAATGAACATTGATTAGACATTAGTCCCGTGAATTAAAGTCGTCCAAGTGAGAATGTGACATATAACCTAAGAAATGGAAGCTCTCAACAGAAATTCCTCCTAGGAATGGGGAAGGAAATGTATTTTGTAAAAAAAATTCTGATTTAAATTCTGAAGTCAGCAGTGACGCCTCCAGTGAATAAAAATGCAGTAAGCAATGACGTTTAAAGTGGCAAAGCTGATCGGAGAGGAGGACGTACGTACTTCATATATAAGTCATTATGTTTTTTTTTTTTTGATAAAAAGCGATAGTAATTTTATTGATAACACATAAAAAAGTACAGAGTAGTCGCAATGCCAAATATGAGTACAACATCTCCAGTGACCAAACAAAAAGATAAATTGGTTTGATCTGGAGAGAATTACATATGCCAGAAAAACTTAAAAACTCCAATTTGACAGACAAGAACTATCTGTACTTAGACCTACAATACAAATCCACCGCGCAACGACAGTAACGACGAATCTGCATCGAAAAGTCGAACACAAAATACATACAATAGCAAACTCCTATTGAGCTTCTGAGAATTATTAGACTAAAAAAAACACAGAAACAAGGACACCGCACCACTTCCTAAAAAAAAAAAAATAAAAAAAAAAATTATGTTTATTAAAATTATGGATGTGTCACTTGTTATTTTGCTAATTAATAATTCTTCTTATGCTACTCTGTTGAGTCATTAAATTTATTTTAATGTAATTGACCAAAAATAATAATTTATTTTAATTTGGATCATCCGGCCGCAATCTGATAATTTAAAAATTGATCTAATTAGTCAACGCCGGCCCTGTAACTAAGTAGCATCGAACCACGTCATTTTATTGTTTTTATTTTTTTATTTTATGGAACGAGGAATTTGAATATAACATATCTTCTAAAATAGAGAAAAAAATCATTTGATAAAGAGCTAATTAATTCGATTATATTCCATTAATATGGAATTTTTAACTTTGGAGCTTTATTATAACTTTCTATTATTGAATATATTCCTTGAATGAAGGGGGCACAAAAGTGAGCATGCTTTACTTCAAATAAAAAAGAGTTAGGTAGGCCTTAATGGTTCGATCAATGACGAAACCCTTATGTGTAGATTTGTTCGTTTAATATTTCTCTAAGTCTATGTATATTTTTATTATTTTATTTTTACAAAATGATATTCTAAACTACTCCACACTGTATTGAATCAACTAGTCTCTAGGCTTACATCCCACTAATCCAACATTAATTGGCTCATAAATTCATAATTAACTGCATGGATAAATGGAAGGTAGATTTAGATTGAAAGTTGGCAAAAGATTAGGCTGTAATTGCTGTGTTCTATTTTTTTTTTTTTTTGGTCAAATCCTATGCATGTAAGGGAAATTAATCTATTTGTTTGTACATGTTTATATTTGTTGTGTAAATCAAGGTGTTTCAGGCCCTGTACTGTCACATTCTCAAGTTTTTGTTTAGATAGAAAGCCCGATCAGCAAAGCAAGACAAAGCATCTGGCCAGAGCTAATTTTTCTTAAAAAAGGGTTGACCGTTCCCCCGCTGAGTGGTGACAAATTCCAACTGAAAAATGAAAATAAAAATGATGCATGTGCATGTGCAATGTTATCTTTTCCTTTTATAAAAAAAAAAAAAAATCAACATGTCCAATGCAGTTTTATTGGCTTCCCTCCTTACTAGGTAAGTATGAGCTCTTACGTTCCTCCTAATAGCAATATGTCATGTGTACAAAAGTTTTCTTTTTGTGTTTTTGATGAATTATTTTTGCATATGCGTCAAATTGTGATTCGCAGGGAGGAGAAATATCTCCTTCCAGATAAGGAGACAAGTAGTATCCTATTGGAAATGGTAATTTCATTTTCGAACTTGTTTAAAATCTAGCTAGCTTGCATTTTTTTTGCAAAAGATTTCATATCATGACGCTTTTTTAAAAGAAATTTCATCAGATTAAACAAAACCAATGATGAATTAATTCAAAAAACAGAAACAATCCTGCTGTTTCCTCTATTAATCAATAAATAAATCAATTAGTTTTTATTTGTGAAAACAACAAAATTCATGTTAACATAAATCAACCCAGTTTTTTTATTATTGTCAGACTTACGCAGATAAATATTTATGTTGTCAGACAGTAAATCTGAAGTATATATTAAAGCGAGATTAACAAATTAACAAGTATCTTATGGTGTTAGATAGTTTGCCAAGAGAACATATGGATTGCTTTAGCGTATAAAAATCAAAATAGATATAAATAAATAAATCCATCTACAGCATACACGACTGAAGGAATGACATAGCTGGTGTGACACAAACACGTTTGGTCATCTCTCTGTCCGTTCAGACATCCTGAAAGGCATTGCAATCAATAGCAATGCTGAGTTCAGCTCTGAAATTCATGAAATGCAATTTTCTTGCATGAAAGTTTGGAGAAAGCTTGGAGGGTTGTGTTTGAATTTTTGATGAAATTGGTGCACTAGTATAGCGGAGGTGGGGGGTGACAATGAGCAATTCTGGGAGTGGACGTATAAGCAGCTTTGACATGTGGAGAAACACTTCCATGGAAGCTTTCTCCAAGTCTTCTCACCATGAAGAAGACGACGAAGAGTCTCTAACATGGGCTGCTATTGAGAGATTGCCCACATATTTACGCATACGGAGAGGCCTACTTGCAGAAGAGGATGGTCAGGCTAGAGAGATCATTGATGTAAACAATCTTGGATTATTAGAAAGGAAGAGCTTGTTGGAGAGACTTGTGAAGATTGCAGAGGAAGATAATGAGAAGTTCTTGTTGAAGCTCAAGGACCGCATGAACAGGTAATTAACAATTCAAATCACTTTGTTCATCAAAAGTTCCTGACTCGTTATATTTGATTAGCTTGTTAATGGGGTTCTTGAGAAATGTGTGTTTACTATGTGTCTGAAGAAATTCATGACTTGTTTGGTGTTGGTGTTTTGTCTGTTTTGCAAACTTTAAACTCAGAGTTGGGCTTGAATTTCCGACAACTGAAGTGCGGTTTGAGCATTTAAATGTTGAAGCAGAGGCTTATGTAGGAGGCAGGGCATTGCCTAGTGTGTTCAACTTCTCCATCAATATGTTAGAGGTAATTCATCTTTTGAATCAAACAAACATGTATACATAGTTTAGGTGTATGGTGTGTGTGTTTAGCTTGGGTCAACTTTCTCTTGTACATCATGTTTTCTTTTTTCTTTCTGAAGGGTTTCTTGAATTACCTTCATATTATTCCGAGTCGAAAGAAACCATTGCCAATCCTCCATGATGTAAGTGGGATTATCAAGCCAAGAAGGTAACTAATTAGGAAGATAAATATTCAACATAGACTGTAGTACTTATCAAACTGTTTCCCAGAATTGCTGGTTTGAATAATTCTGCAGAATGACACTGCTTTTAGGCCCCCCGGGCTCTGGAAAGACCACATTACTATTGGCATTGGCTGGAAAACTTGGTAAAGATCTAAAAGTAAGGATATGAATTATATTTCTATCTAATTAATTACACTATCCTTCTAGTGTCAGTTTTCATGTTATGATTTCATATAATTTGCTTACAACTTAGCTTTCTGGGAGAGTTACATACAACGGACACGGGATGGAAGAGTTTATACCGGAGAGGACCTCAGCTTATATTAGCCAGCATGATCTCCACATACCAGAATTGACAGTCAGAGAAACGCTGGCTTTTTCTGCAAGATGTCAAGGGGTTGGACCGCGTTATGGTCGGTTGAAAACACAGTGAAATTTCACATATTGAACTTATAAGTTTGAAGCATATTTTTGAAAATCTGAATTAAGTTCATTTGCATTTGTAAACTTTTCAGAAATGTTGGTAGAATTATCAAGAAGAGAGAAGGCTGCAAATATTAAGCCAGATCCTGATCTTGATGTTTACATGAAGGTATAAGAACAGCTGGATTGCTGGAGGAAATAAAATGTTATAGATTTCTGTTCATAATTGATATATATGTCAGCAACTATGCACGTGCTCCTTTGGAAAGCATTTTCATGCTCTTATATTTTTGCAGGCAGCAGCACTGGAAGGACAGGAAACCAATGTGGTTACAGATTACATAATCAAGGTACCCACAGTTTGTCCAAGTTAATGCCTTTATATAAAGATTACTACGTCTGTATAATTTATATGGTCAGAAACTGAACTACGTCTGTATAATTTATATGGTCAGAAACTGAAGTCTTTTGGCTTCTCCTTGTGTTTTTTTGCTAATATAATTTTGCAGGTTTTGGGACTAGAAGTTTGTGCTGACACCATGGTAGGGGATCAAATGAGACGAGGTATATCTGGGGGCCAAAAAAAGCGACTCACCACAGGTAGAACTTATGAATTATAGTTCTAGAACCAAACAAATTTTTTGCTACCAATTTCCAGACCCTGTAAGTGTCACAGTGTACTTAGGCTGATTCTTCTAAGAAAATGGTCAATAATAACAGGGGAGATGCTGGTTGGACCAGAAAAAGCACTTTTTATGGATGAGATATCAACTGGGTTGGACAGTTCAACAACATTTCACATTGTGAATTCACTCAGACAATCCATCCACATTCTCAATGGAACTGCCCTAATCTCTCTCCTGCAACCAGCACCAGAAACTTATGAACTCTTTGATGATATAATTCTCCTCTCAGATGGGCGCATTGTATATCAAGGTCCGCGCGAGAATGTGCTCGAGTTCTTTGAGCACAGGGGCTTCAAATGTCCAGAGAGGAAAGGAGTTGCTGATTTCCTACAAGAAGTAAGTTGTGACTTACTTATAAAATGACATATATTCTCATTAATTCATTTCATTTCTCCAAACAGATTGGACCTGACAATTGTAACTTTATTTTTCTTTTTGCCTCTTGTTATTTCTATAATAGGTGACATCAAGGAAAGATCAAGAGCAATACTGGGCTGATAAAGATAAGCCTTACAGCTTTGTAACTTCAAATGAATTTTCTGAAGCAATGCAATCATTTCGCATTGGTAGAGAACTTGGGGATGAGCTTGCCACACCATTTGACAAGTCTAAAGGGAACCCAGCAGCTTTAACAACTAACAAGTATGGAGTTAGCAAGAAGGAACTTTACAAAGCTTGTATGTCAAGACAAGTTTTGCTTATGAAGAGGAATTCATTTGTCTACATTTTCAAAATGACCCAGGTAATTAGTACATGAGCATGCATTGAACTTTTACTTTAAATATAAGTAGAAAATCACTGGTTGATTCCATAAATGCAAAGTGAAATACTGGTATCGTGTTTTGGTTTCAGTTCATTATAATGGCTTTTACAACAATGACACTATTCCTACGAACTGAGATGCATCGACGTACCGTGGAAGATGGTGGGATTTACATGGGATCTTTGTTTTACACAATGATGATAATTATGTTCACTGGATTCTCAGAACTTGCTATGACTGTCATGAGACTTCCTGTGTTTTTCAAGCAAAGGGACCTTCTCTTCTTTCCTGCTTGGGCATACTCTTTGCCAACATGTCTGATAAGAATCCCTCTGACCTTTGTGGAAGCTTTCATTTGGGTGGCCATGACTTACTATGTTATAGGTTATGATCCGAGCATTGAAAGGTGAAAAGCAAAACATGGCAGACATTACATGTCAATTTAGGCTCAAAATCATTTGTTATGAAATTGATAAAATTTTGTGGTAGCAGGTTCTTCAAACAGTTCATTTTACTACTGTGCATTAGTCAGATGGCAAATGGTCTGTTCCGATTGTTAGCGGCGGTAGGCAGGAGCCCAGTTGTTGCAAACACATTTGGGTCTGCTGCTTTACTTGTCCTTTTTGTTCTTGGTGGATTTATCTTATCACGAGGTGAATCGTTCATACATATAATCATCATTTCTTTTCGGTTACCTGATTTGAATTTTGATGGTAAAAAAAGTCCTTTTGTGACTCAGAAAGTATGCAAGAATGGTTGTTGTGGGGATATTGGTTCTCACCGCTGACATATGGAATGAATGCATTAGCTGTCAATGAATTTCTTGGAAAAAGTTGGAGACATGTAAGCATCTCTATTATTATTATTATTATTATTATTATTATTATTATTATTATGCGTATGACTGAGATATAAGAGTAAGAAGAGGAGAATGTTGGTTAATATGTGTCTGGAAAATTGGGTTATAGGTTCCTGCCAACTCAACAGAACCATTAGGAGTTATGGTCTTGAAGTCTCGAGGGGTATTACCAGAAGCACACTGGTACTGGATTGGAGTAGTAGCTTCACTTGGATTTGTTCTTCTGTTCAACTTCCTTTTTACTTTCGCACTCCAGTATCTTGATCGTAAGTACCAATTTAGACATTCTTCTGTCTTCAGTGGACAAAATATGTTCTGATGATGAGACTAATTTCCTGCAGCCATTGACAAGCCTCAGGCAGTAATGTCCAAAGAGGCCTTGGAAGAGAAACTTGCCAAGAAAAATGGAGAGACCGTTGAGCTACCGTCAATGGGAAAGAGCTCTGTTGGTGGGTCATAAAGCTCCAAATATTAATTAGTCCATTTCTGCATTGTAGAGTTCAATGTATATGTAATTTGTATGGTGTAACAATGCAGGAGTAGGGAATGAAAGTTTGGAGAGTGTCTCTACCAATCATACCAGGCGGCGAGGAATGGTTCTTCCTTTTGAAACCCTCTCAATGACGTTCAATGAAATCAGATATGCAGTTGACATGCCACAGGTATCTTTTCAACTTTTTGTATGGGGCGAAAATGCTGAGAGGCATTTTCATTGAAGTTTTTGATAATTTCCTCCGAAAAGCAATTTGAAATATTATAAGCATTTGATTATACACAATATATTCAAAACAGCATACCACAACCCTATTGTAGAACTCTATGTTTGAATGATGATGCATAACAACATTCTCAGATTAACTCTCTTATAGTTTTGAACCAATATACAGTGCTAAATGCATTCACATCCTTCCTACATATTTTTGTAGGAAATGAAAGCTGAAGGCATAACTGAGGATCGGCTAGAACTTCTGAAGGGTGTGAGTGGTGCTTTTAGGCCTGGTGTCCTAACAGCTCTAATGGGGGTTAGTGGTGCAGGGAAGACTACTTTAATGGATGTCTTGGCAGGACGGAAAACAGGTGGATATATCGAAGGAAGCATCATTGTATCTGGATATCCAAAAAATCAAGAAACATTTGCTCGCATATCAGGATATTGTGAGCAAACTGATATACACTCTCCTCATGTCACAGTCTATGAGTCTTTGGTGTATTCTGCATGGCTCCGATTGCCCCCAGGGGTTGATTCCCCAACCAGAAAGGTATACTTTCGACATATATTCTTCCTTTCAGCACTTTATGTTCAGTCAAGTCATTAACCTTTTATGTTAATTTTCATTATTAGCCTTTTATGCTCAGTCAAGTCATTTACCAAAAATCGGCATAATGGTTTGTAGATGTTCATTGAGGAAGTCATGGAGCTTGTTGAACTGACCTCAATAAGGGAAGCACTTGTTGGATTGCCTGGAGTGAATGGTCTTTCAACTGAGCAGCGCAAAAGGCTAACGATTGCAGTAGAACTTGTTGCCAACCCATCCATAATATTTATGGATGAGCCGACCTCTGGCCTTGATGCAAGGGCGGCAGCAATTGTAATGAGAACAGTGAGGAATACAGTGGACACCGGGCGAACTGTAGTCTGCACCATCCACCAGCCAAGCATTGATATATTTGATGCTTTTGATGAGGTGAGATACCTTTTTATGCTTTAGGATTAGACAAGTTGAATTTGTCACTTGTGTTCCAAGAACTTAAAAATTCAATATCCCATTGCAGCTGTTTCTTCTGAAACGGGGAGGAGAAGAAATATATGTTGGTCCTTTAGGCCACCAGTCTTCCCAGTTGATCAATTACTTTGAGGTTAGGCTTATAAATATTAAATACTAAAACTATACTATCTGCAATATGTTCTGCTCAACTGCTAACATAATGGAGTTATATTTCATCAAGGGAATTAATGGAGTTTCTAAACTAAGAGATGGCTACAATCCTGCAACTTGGATGTTGGAGGTTACTTCAGCAGGACAAGAAGCGGCTCTTGGGGTTAATTTCACTGACATATATAAGAATTCAGAAGTATACAGGTAGAAACAAATATAACACAGTTTGGATTGATCAGTTGAAATTTTAAATCATATGCGCAACAGTCTTATATATTGCTGCACTTCTGTTTCAGCTACTAATGATCATGTGTAAAATGTTTAGGAGAAACAAGGCCTTGATCAAGGAACTAAGTACTCCTCCACCAAATTCAAGAGACTTGTTCTTCCCTACACAGTACTCACAGTCCTTCTTTACCCAGTGCATAGCTTGCCTATGGAAACAGCATTGGTCTTATTGGCGAAACCCGTCATACAGTGCAGTGAGACTTTTGTACACTGCTGTGATGGCTCTAGTATTTGGGATAATATTCTGGGATCTTGGCTCCAAAAGGTACACTGAAAAACAATGTAATTCATTTGTGATAGACTGTCACCTAAGGTTGTGATGAAACATGAAACGTAATGTATAAAAATGGCGTCTCATCTCCTGGTGCATACTTTTGACAAAAACTGTTTGTGAATTGCAGGCATAGGCAACAAGATCTTTTTAATGCAATGGGATCTATGTACTCTGCTGTTCTCTTCATTGGAATACAAAATGCCTCATCAGTGCAGCCAGTTGTAGGCATTGAGAGGGTAGTCTTTTACAGAGAAAGGGCTGCTGGAATGTACTCAGCTTTTCCATATGCCTTGGGACAGGTATGTTACCAATTTATTTGTTTGTGTTAGTGAAGAATTCAAGTGCCCATTTGGATGAAAGGATCTGAAATAGATTTGGATTTAAAATGTAAATTTTCAAGTTTTGTGGAATTTCATCATAATTTCTCATCAAATTCCATTTCATGGTAGGTTCTGATTGAGCTTCCATACACTTCGATCCAAACAATCATCTATGGAGTTATAGTATACAGCATGATCGGATTTGAATGGACGGTCAGCAAGTTCTTGTGGCACATCTTCTTCATGTACTTCACCTTCTTATACTACATCTTGTATGGTATGATGATTGTGGGCATTACTCCAAACACAACCATTGCCGCTGTCGCTTCCTCAGCCTTCTACCCATTATGGAACGTCTTTTCAGGATTTATCATTCCGAAAACAGTAAGTATCGCAGGTCAACAATAACCATGCACATGCTTGTTTATTTGATTTAGCTTATCAGACCATGGCTCACAATGTTGTTGTTTGGGGGTAACAGAGAATTCCAATATGGTGGAGATGGTTCTACTGGGTGTGTCCAGTGTCTTGGACCTTGTATGGATTGTTTACTTCACAGTTTGGAGGCATCAAGGACACACTTGATTCGGGTGAAACTGTGGACGATTTTATAAGGGCTTATTTTGGATACACAAAAGATTTTTTAGGTGTTGTTGCAATTGTGCATGTTGGAATTTCAGGGCTCTTTGGTTTCATCTTTGCATTTTCAATCAAAGTATTTAACTTCCAAAAGAGATGAAGACAACCCTTATACATACATACATGTGTATATGTAAACAGATATAGTGCAAAAATCCATGATTTCTGGTTTTGCTGAAAGTCCGTGATTATACATACGACACGCAGGTTGGACAAGTAACAAGGTTGCTTTGAGGAAAGTAAATCAGTGATTTCTATGGACCTGTTGCTTCACAATTTAAAGACATAAAAGACACGTTTAGATTTGGGTGACACTGTGCCTGTGGAAGACTTTATAAGGAGATGTTGCAATTGTGCTTGCTGGGATTTCAGTGCTGCTTGGGTCATCTTTGCCTTCTCAGTCAAGGTATTGAAATTCCAAAAGAGATGAAAAACCGAGAACATTATACATGTAAATAATGCAAATTCAACCTCTTCAAGTTTTGATAGTTTGCTGAAATAATCCCTAGATTTTAGTTAGTGTTCAAACATATATGTACATGTAAGGATCTATGCCATTTGCCATGCGAGGAACCAAAGTCTAGCCAGTGGGGTATAGCTCAATTGATTGAGCTCTTCCACCTTCATCCATGTGGGCACAGGTTAGAAAACCTCCCTCTCCCAATCGCTTCTACTATAAAAAAAAAAAAAAATCCATATCTATGGCGTTTGATCCGAATTTGAAATTGTAATTTAAGTTAACATGTAAGTTTCGTTTTTTAATTAATATTTACTCCTAGAGTTTAAAAAAAACAGCCGAATTAATAGAAATGACTATAATTACGACATATGATCAAATTTAAGGGATAAATTGAATTTTGAAAGTATTAACTTTTCTATTAATAAGATTCACATGAAAATTCGAATGATCACAAACTGTGAGTGCTAATAACATTTCTCTTTTAACTTAGAATCAGGCCATAACTCACAATTAATATTGTTGTTTTTGGGCGTGACAGAGAATGCCAATATGGTGGAAATGGTTCCATTGGTGTGCCGTGTGTCTTGGGCCTTGTATGGTGAACCTGTTGAGGATTTTATAAAGGATTATTTTTGGTACAGAGGAGAGTTTTCAGGTGGTGTTGCAATTGTGCTTCTCGGGATTTCAGGGCTCATTTTCAATTGAAGTGTTGTACCTCCAAAAGAGGTGAAAACGTGTTATGTGCTTGCATTCAACTGAACGACAAAATGCAAATATCATGACTTCATGTTTTGAGCTGTTTGAAACTTCATAACCATGCAAATGACAATAAGGGCTTAAAAATTCAAGAAATTATCTTGATCTCGCAATGTGATTTAATGATTCGAACTGTTTCAAAAAAAAAAAAAAACCACCTAACAATTGGGGTTTCTACTTAAAAAAGAAAAAGAAAAAAAACTATTGTTGTCCAACGAGATTTAAATTCGGGACCTCTTTCAACGAAGTAGAAACTGATTGTGGTTAGACTAAATAGTCATTGACATTGGCATTGGCTGAGATCATGATTTTTTTCTAGTTGCCAATCTTTGGTTAAGTTAAGTTTAAGTTTGTAAAACGGAGAAAATCCAAATATAGTTGAAGAAACTTCCTTTAGAAATGAAAATTATGGTTCAGCTAGAATGTGTGTATTTTATATTCAAGAATATTTTGGTAAAGTATCCTCGTCTTTATAATCGTGCTGATAAAAATGATTAATCTTAGAAAGGTTCTTGTTTCTTGCACAACTTGACCTTAGTCACCTTCATACTTTACGAAAGGTAGACCAATAGAAAATTCTATATATGCTCTTTACCAAACTTTATTGACCTTATCTCTTATTTCATCACAATTATTAGTTTTTATTAACTTTACAGTGATGATTAAGTGGACCTTGAAATTGGGGCGTCTTGACGGTTCAACCTATTAGGTATTTTTTTTGGGGTGTCTTTTTGAAATTATAAAGCACCATAAGTTTTTTCAATAATAAGGATGAGAATTTTGATAGCTATATATGAGTTTTTTGCGGTTGAAATAATTGACAATCGTTAATTGATGTGAATCTCACATCTCACGCATATAATCTAGGCATCATTAACAAACCTCAAAGGACTAAATTCAAACCCTTCAAGAATCTTATATTTCAGATAAGACATCACCGGAATGGATTTTCGACACCTTATACTTTCCCTACCACACACACACGCATCATGCACCTTTTTTTTTAGTATTTGGTGTCTATATTTCGAAATGTCCAGAGTCTCGCAAAGTCCATTGCCCAAGTGACAAAAGAAAAAAAGTAAAGACAGACAGAGAGACCCATCTCATAATATCTAAGCCGTTTCAGTTCAATTATTCATGATAGCAGGTTGGTATGAACAGAGCATGAATGGTGATATAAACATTTCAGTCCTTGTATAGGGCCTTTTAGGATCAGGTATGGAAGTCTTTTCGAGGTCTTCTCGAGCAGAAGAAGATGAAGAAGCTCTGAAATGGGCTGCAATAGAGAGGCTCCCTACGTGTTTACGTATAGGGAGAGGTTTGTTCATTGATGGTGAGGGTCAAGCTAGAGCGGTTGATGTAGAGAAACTTGGTTTGCTAGAGAGAAAGACTTTGTTGGAGAGGCTGGTGAGCAATGCAGAGAAAGATAATGAAAAGTTCTTGTTGAAGCTCAAGGAACGGATTGATCGGTGAGTTCTTGTGCATTCTATGTGTTTCAAACAATTTAAGAGAGTGGAATTATGTCTTCCACCTAAAAACAGAACAGGATTTAACGTTGAATGTGACTTTGTTGATGGAACTGTTGGCTGTACAAGTTTCAATACTGTTGAATTACTTTAATTATGTCTTTGGGAGCATTTTGGTGAGGTATTTGTGTTGGTTTTTCCCTTTTTTTCCCAAATCTAAATACAGAGTTAGACTTGATGTGCCAACAATTGAAGTTCGGTTCAACCATCTAACTGTTGAGGCAAAAGTTTATATTGGAAGCAGAGCACTGCCCACATTACTCAACTTTGCTATCAATATGTTACAGGTAATCTTTTAGATCACATAAACATAAATTCTATTCTAATTTTAGTAATTATCTTTCCCAATACTCACGTCATGAAACTCCCCCTTGGTACAGGGCATGCTACATTATCTTCACATTTTTCCAAGTAGAAAGACACCTTTAACAATCCTTCAAAACATTAGTGGCATCATCAAGCCTCAAAGGTGAGTTAGCCATGTTTTAAAAAAAATCCATTGTACATTTACCAAATTTTTTTCACTCATGGATGCAATTCCTGCAGAATGACTTTGCTTTTAGGTCCCCCAAGCTCTGGAAAGACCACATTACTATTAGCTCTGGCCGGAAGACTTGGTAAAGATTTAAAAGTAAGAAAGCTTAAATTTAGAGATTTTCTTTTGGTTCAGTTCATATCACCTCTGGTCCAAATTCTAATAGGGAAATTGATGAATGTCAAGTCTTCCGGGAGGGTTACATATAATGGACATGGAATGGAAGAATTTGTACCTCAAAGAACATCAGCTTATATAAGTCAAAATGATCTCCACATAGGAGAAATGACAGTGAAAGAGACGTTGGCTTTCTCAGCTAGATGTCAAGGAGTTGGATCAAATTGCGGTTAGTCAAAACACCATTTATTTGATACATTTCATTTTTCCTTCCAAAGAGTTTTAAAGGGTTTGATTTCATATATGGAAAAAGTGCAGACATGTTGGCAGAACTATGTAGAAGAGAGAAGGAGGAGAATATCAAACCTGACCCTGATATTGACATCTACCTGAAGGCAAGTAAACAGATTGAAGAGAAAAATTAACCAACCCTTTTAATGTGGGAGTCTCCATCTGCATTTCTTATCAGAAATAAATTTCATGTAACTGCCGCTTTCATTCTATGAAATTCCTCTGACACTTGAAATTCTTCAGGCAGCAGCACTAGAAGGGCAGGAGACCAGTGTAGTCACTGATTATATTCTCAAGGTACCACCTTGAAGTTCATTTCAGCTTGGAGATATGGACAACCATTTGCTTGTATCCATATAACTTTATGTTTCTGCTTTTAATTATTGCAGATTCTGGGACTTGAAGTCTGTGCTAATACTATGGTGGGGGATGAAATGGTAAGAGGCATCTCAGGTGGAGAAAGAAAGCGTGTCACAATAGGTAAAACATAGAACAAGTCATTGTGTATCTAAAAATCTTTTTTTTTTAAGTTTCAGAAAGTCTAAATTTTACACCATGTAAATTGATGCTTCTGAGATTTCTGGTAACAATGACATAGGGGAGATGCTTGTTGGACCAGTAAGAGCTCTTTTCATGGATGAGATATCAACTGGCTTGGACAGTTCTACAACTTTCCAAATAGTAAATTCACTCAGGCAATCCATCCATATTCTAAGCAGAACTGCAGTTGTCTCCCTCCTTCAGCCAGCCCCCGAAACTTATAGCCTGTTTGATGATATTATTCTTCTCTCAGATGGGCAAATCGTGTATCAGGGTCCACGCGAAAATGTGCTTGAATTTTTTGAATCCATGGGATTCAAGTGTCCTGAGAGGAAAGGAGTTGCTGACTTCTTGCAAGAGGTGATTTCCCTTTTTAATTTCTTCACTTTCTTGTAGTGTTTGACTGTCATAGTACTAACTTTTTTCTTTAACAATATTCTTTTCGTGGGGGTTGTCATAGGTGACATCAAGGAAAGATCAAGAGCAGTACTGGGCACGTTTAGATGAGCCCTATAGATTTGTTACTGTCAATGATTTCGCCGAAGCATTCCAGTCATTTCCAGTTGGTCAGAAACTTGGTGATGAGCTTGCTGTTCCCTTCGACAAGTCCAAAAGTCACCGTGCTGCTTTGTCAGCCAAGAAGTATGGCGTTAACAAGAAGGAGTTGTTCCGAGCTTGCGTTTCTAGAGAATTCTTGCTGATGAAGAGGAACTCATTTGCCTTCATTTTCAAATTTGCCCTAGTGAGTAAAGCATTTGAGTCTTTTGTAATTGACTTGAATTGGAAAACTTGAAAACTTTATTGAAACCTTAGTACTATGAGAATGTGAAGTTGAAAATGTCAAAGTTAGAAAACCTTGCAAGGGCGGAGTAGCCCAACTCCTTATAAGCCCTTGCAAGGTTTTCGAACTTTCCAATGTGGGACATTTTCACCTTCATATTCTCACAAGTACTTGGCCTCAAAGTGATTCTACCTTATAATTGTTCCTTTTTAACTTGTGTTTCAGCTTATTATGTTAGCTTCTATAACAGCATCGATATTTCTACGAATTAAGATGCACAAAAACACAGTGGAGGATGGTGGAGTTTATATGGGTGCTTTGTTCTTTGCGGTCATTGTAGCAATGTTTAATGGAATATCAGAACTCAACATGGCCATTATGAAACTTCCTGTCTTCTACAAACAAAGAGATCTTCTCTTCTTTCCTTCATGGGCATACTCTCTACCTGCATGGATCCTCAAGATCCCAATCACTCTTGTAGAAAGTGCCATTTGGGTGGTCATTACTTATTATGTCATAGGATTTGATCCATGTGCAGAAAGGTGAGAAAAATAATGCTTCATACTTTAAGTTTGATTAGGATTTGATGAAAGCTCTATATATTTCAGGTTGTTCAAGCAGTACATTTTACTCCTGTGCATAAACCAGATGGCATCTGGGATGTTCAGGTTCATGGCAGCCTTAGGAAGGGATGTAATAGTTGCAAGCACAACTGGATCCTTTGCATTGCTTATAATTATGGTTTTGGGTGGATTTGTCTTATCTCGAGGTGATTTAACTATAGAAGTAATAAGATTACTAATTTCCACTGCTGATGTGATTCAGATTCTAATTTTAAAAACCTCTTCTTTTTTTGCATCAGAGGCTGTGCCAAAATGGTGGTTGTGGGGTTACTGGATCTCGCCGTTAATGTATGGACAAAATGCTATTACTGTGAATGAATTTCTTGGAAAGAATTGGAGACATGTAATCATCTATTTCTCTCAAAGTTTGTGTAGCTCCACTAAAAGAAAATTGATAGAAGGTAGAATGATTGTGATCAATGATTATGTGGAGATATCTCTATGTTATAGGTTCCACCTAATTCGACAGAATCCTTGGGAGTTTTGATCCTGAAGTCTCATGGAATTTTCCCAGAAGCACGATGGTATTGGATTGGAGTAGCGGCTTTATTTGGATATATTTTTCTGTTCAATCTCCTTCTTACTTTGGCTCTGCAGTATCTTGATCGTAAGTATCACGATTCATATGTTCTTTCTGCTTTCAGTTTTGGACTTGTTCATCTAAAAACTGGATTAATGTTGCAGCATTTGGTAAGCCTCAGACAGTACTTTCCAAAGAAGGCATGGCTGAAAGAAATGCTAGCACAACTGGAGAGTTCATTGAGCTATTGCCAAGAGGAAAGAGCTCTTCTGGTGGGTCATTCAGTTCAGTTCCTACATATGTTTCTGTTTTAAATACCCTGTTGAATTCAAGCATTGTTGATGTACAATAACTCAATGCAAAAATTACTGAAGGTCAAAGAAGCTTACCGTTATCTGCAAGAGGGGGAAGAACTGATGAAGCTAATGGGAAAAGGAAGCGCGGAATGGTTCTTCCTTTTCAACCGCTTTCCCTTGCTTTCGATGAGATCAGATATGCAATAGATATGCCACAGGTAACTTTCAACGTTAAATTAGAAGTACCTCGACAATAATAATGTTTTGGTTGAATTTTCAATGTATTTTCAGGAAATGAAAGCTGAGGGTGCTCAAGAGGATCAGTTGGAACTTTTGAAGAGTGTGAGTGGTGCATTTAGGCCAGGAGTCTTAACAGCTCTAATGGGTGTCAGTGGGGCTGGCAAGACCACTCTAATGGATGTGTTGGCTGGAAGGAAAACTGGTGGACATATCAAGGGAAGCATCATGGTATCTGGGTATCCGAAAAGGCAAGAAACATTTGCTCGCATATCAGGATATTGTGAGCAAACTGATATCCACTCTCCTCATGTTACAGTTTATGAATCTCTACTTTTTTCTGCGTGGCTTCGGCTACTCCCTGAGGTTGATTCTGCAACAAGAAAGGTACAATTTCAGCATTCTTTTTTTAACAGACAGACAAGACACATTTTTTTTTTTATGGGTTGAAGACAAGAAACTATTATAAAGCATCAAACATGAACATTTTTGTACTCTCTGGCCTACTTACCAAGTTAAGTACAAATTGATCTGATGTTTGATGGGTTGCAGATGTTCATCGAAGAAGTCATGGAGCTTGTGGAGCTGACTTCATTGAGGGGAGCACTTGTGGGATTACCTAGTGTGACCGGTCTTTCGACTGAGCAGCGCAAAAGGCTGACAATTGCTGTTGAGCTTGTTGCAAATCCATCTATAATCTTCATGGATGAACCAACCTCCGGCCTTGATGCCAGAGCAGCAGCAATCGTGATGAGAACCGTGAGGAACACGGTGGACACAGGAAGAACTGTGGTTTGCACCATCCACCAGCCAAGCATAGACATATTTGATGCATTTGATGAGGTTAGATATCCCATTTCAAAAAGGAACTGTAACCTGTGTTGCAAAGTAAATGTTTTAAGCACTTCATGTTGCATTGCAGCTTCTTCTGTTGAAACTGGGAGGTGAGCAAATGTATGGTGGTCCATTAGGCTCCCATTCCTCTCATCTGATCAAGTACTTTGAGGTCAGGACCATAGAGAAATAAATAATGACATAATCTTCCTTAACATTATTTATTAACTAACATATATATGAGTTTTGTGGCACCAAGGGAATTAATGGAGTTCCTAAAATCAAAGATGGATATAACCCTGCAACCTGGATGTTGGAGATTACTTCGGCTGCGCAAGAGGCAGCTCTCAGGGTTAATTTCACAGAGGTGTACAAGAACTCAGAGCAATTTAAGTAAGAGTTTAATTTCAAGTCTCTTCCAGGAGAGGGATGAGAATTCAAAAAGTCTTAGTATTTGTAGTTGATGCATGTGGTTGCTCTATACAATTGTTGATACTCTAAGGTCAATGGTTCAGGAGCAGCAAAGCAATGATCAAGGAACTAAGTACACCACCCTCGGGTTCTAGAGATCTATACTTCCCTACTCGCTACTCTCAGTCTTTTCTCATCCAATGTATGGCTTGCCTATGGAAACAGCACTGGTCGTACTGGAGAAACCCATCATATAGTGCAGTAAGGCTGCTATTCACAACGTTCATCGCTTTGTTGTTTGGTTTGATATTCTGGAATCTTGGATCGAAAAGGTATGTAGATGAGTAAACTTAAACAATGGCTGGAAATGGCATCCAGATTTCTGTTTCTTAATCACCAATATGTTCAAACTTGTTTGCGGACCACAGGACAAAGCAGCAAGATCTCTTCAATGCTATGGGCTCCATGTATGCTGCTGTAATCTTTCTCGGGGTACAAAACGGCGCCTCAGTGCAGCCGGTTGTGGCTGTTGAGAGAACAGTCTTTTACAGAGAGAGAGCAGCTGGAATGTATTCGGCTTTGCCCTACGCATTTGGACAGGTAAAACAGTTGAAACTGGCAATGCATGGCATAGAATTATTGAAACCACACATGCTTCTCTCCCTGAAACTCAGGAAATCGTAGGAAGCTCATTGTAATGTTCAATGGCTCACCAAGTCACTGTCTTTGCAGATGATGATTGAGCTTCCCTACATCTTCATTCAGACTGTTATTTATGGATTCATAGTGTATTCCATGATGGGATTTGATTGGATAGCTGCCAAGTTCTTTTGGTTCCTGTTTTTCTTGTACTTCACCTTGTTATACTATACATTGTATGGCATGATGACCATGGCTCTCACTCCCAACCACAACATTGCTGCCATAACCTCATCTAGCTTCTATGCAATATGGAACCTTTTCTCCGGATTTGTTGTTCCTCCAACAGTAAGTAAATATATACACATACATACATACATAGATACATAAATTCATATGCATACCTTCTATGAAATATGGAACTAAATTTTGGTTATGACAGAGAATTCCAATATGGTGGAAATGGTACTATTGGGTCTGCCCTGTTGCTTGGACATTGTATGGAATGGTTGCTTCACAATTTGGAGACATAAAGGACACACTGGAGTCGGGGGAATCAGTGGAGCATTTCTTGAGAAGTTACTTTGGATACAAGCATGACTTTTTGGGCATCGTTGCCGTCGTGATTGTTGGATTTTCATTGCTATTCGGCTTCATCTTTGCCTATGGAATTAGAGCATTCAATTTCCAAAAAAGATGAGAATGTTATACAAATAAATATATGAACAATATCCATTGTTGAATAACCTGCATCATTCTCATCTGTCATTGTGATTCAAGTATTTTCCAGATAGATCAGTCGAATATGGTAAAAGCAACAATCTTTTTTAATCTTTCCTGATCCTGCCTGAAAGCCGGAAAGGGCAAAACTAACATGCAAGAAGTCTGGGCGTATGTTAAGGCTGGGGGTTGAGGGCCCAAAAAGTGATTCTGGCAACTGGGGCTGGCCAGGGCAGCTGCTGGGGCATACGAAACCAGGTCAGCCCTCAAGCAAGAATAGCCCAAGTTCAAGCCCGGGTTTGCTGAATTCAGCAACAACAAAAATTTAAAAAAATCTACAAAAAATACAAAAAATTTCAAATTTTTTAAAAATAAATAAATACTTAGTCATAGTTTTTACTTACCACACCAAAACTCTATACAAATTTCTCTCCTTATATCTCATGTAAATAGTTGTTGCCATGGTAATTGGTGGAAACACCACAACCTTTTGCAAGGGCAGCCACTATTCACATGAATAGTAACTCCCCCCTACCATGGCAAAAGGCAAATTGCTGGAAATGCTCTAACAAACCTCCAATAAAATAATAAAGGCACGTTCATGAACAAGCAATTCCTTAACAACAGTAAATGCCATCCACTAAAGTAAAATCATTTCAAGGAGTGCATACACAAGTTAAATCAGAGTTGTACAAGAACAACAAATTAGGTTACCGACATGGCCGCCGCATATATTACAGTTGGAACTCAAAAATCTCAGTAAAACTACAATGGAAAATTTCAATTAGAAAAACACAATGTAGAAAAGGAGAAAAAAGGGTAAACCATTTGTCATTATCTCAAGTTTTCAAGTCATCCAAGAAGCTTTGCAACTCCCTCAACCCTTCAGCAGAAAAACTCCTCTGCACTCTTGAGCGAGGGGCAATCAGGTTAGGTGGACGCTGTGGTTGGAAGCAGACTACGACAACAGCCAAATTGTCCCCACTCTTCCTCTTCAAAGCCTCATCAACCAAATCCTTGCTACATGTGGCTGGGTCATTGTGCTCCTGAAGCCTGCGCCGAGCAAAATCCACAGCATTTTGACTCATAAACACATCCCAGATCCCGTCACAGCCAATGATAAGGAACTCATCATCCTCTGTAAGTTTTGCAGTCATAAATTCTGGCTCTGCACTGAGTGGCCCACCGTCCCTGCCCTTCATCCCTTCCATATGCCAGTCTCCCAATGCACGAGCAACGTTAAGCTGTCCATTAAGGTAACCATCATACACATATCCTCCAGATGCCTCGATGCGTTGTTTCTCTTTGCCGCAAATCGGTTTGTGATCTCTTGACATTTCAATTGCTTTGCCACGGCGGCACAGCACTGCTCGACAATCTCCAGCATTTGCTACCACCAACAACCTGGCAACAGAAACTAAGATCAACATACAGTACGGCTAATCAAACACACATGTTTGTTGGTGCATCTGAAAGTAATATTTTGGAGCTGATGGGATAAATTAACAGGACATGCATGAATTAGATAAACAGAGCAGACCCAGATCAAACCAAAATCATTCAACTAACCAAGAACTGCTTGAACCATAGAACCAATTGGATTGAGACAACGTTAGGTCAGCCTGCATACAGCTAAATGTGACGAGTAGATCAAAGATTACCCACACACACCCATAAGAAAATATTTTCAACAGAGTATGGCTGGGTATTCCCAATACTTTCCATACATTTTCTTCAGTCTGTACTGAACTCAGAGCTTACTTCAGAAGGCAGTGAACAACAAAAAGAAGCACTAAGGAATGAGATTCAAATTTCACGCACATCAATCATGCCATAGAAGAATGAACTAAAATATAATTGATGTACTCTAAGCAATCATGATACATGCACCTATAGTTCACAGGTAGCAAAAACCAAAATATCCAACCTTCCAATGAGAAGAGCGGTCAATGCAGTGGTACCAGAGGCAAGGGTGGCATCCAAGGTGCAAGCTTCTTCAAAGGCAGTGTCAGTATGAAGAAAGGCTGAAGTGACAACCCTTTCAATATCCCTAGGGAAGTCTTCATTCTCAATAATGAACTTTGGCAAATGAAAGCAAGCAAAGTCAGCAGCATGCTTTCCTCCATGTCCATCAAACACCTGACCAACCAATAACATAGGAATGTCGAGTTGGGAAATGCTGAAGATAGATTAGCTAGCAAGTTCAATACATGTAGATCATCATTCTAACCATATGTATGTTTCATTATAGATATTACCACAGAAAGCTACATCTAAAGAGATGAGGTATACAGTCAACGAATAAGAACTAAACAACTTTGGATCTAGAATGTAACTGCACAACGAGTAAGGAAATTTTTAATAACATGTGGAAGAGAAGATAAATACCCCATAAAAGGCACTTGGGCCATCAGTACGATTCTTGAGCCCATAATCGTGCATAAAATTGTCAACACAGACATATACATCTTCCATGCTGGGACGAGACCCTATGTCAGCCCATGCTCCGGACCGGACAACTGGAATGAACTTAGATTCAAATTCCTCTGCTTGAACTCCCGGTTCAACTTTAATGTCAGATGTCTTTGTCTTCATCTGCAAAATTCCATTCAGACCTTTAATAATTGCACACCAAAGCCTTTAATAATTCAACTTCTAATGCTCGCATTTCAAGTTTATGTCATCATGTATTGACACTCCTAATTCTGATTGCCCAAAATTACAGTGCGGCTAGACTTACAAATTTTCTAACTGTTTGCATCAGTACGGTCATAAACAGCTAAGAAACCAATACTACGTAAATATATATATAGTGCTATTATGACAAAATGGCAAAAACGCATAAGCTGATAATGACACATACAAGAGATGGGTGTCGAACAAGCGATTTCTTGCAAAGCACAGGAACGCCGTCATGGCTAAAGCACTGCCAGTACGCCCCGGCGAGAGGGTTGGGAGGCCGGCCCTCGCTTGAGCTTCCATTTTCAACTTTACTTCCCTCCATAGTTCTCAACCATCACATCCTTTGCCACAAACCCACCACACCATAAATGTCAATTTTGAAAATTTGCTCAGAATGTAACTCAGTGAGTTAATTACTGATTCTGTTGAACTCAAAGAATGGGACTTTAGCAATGTGGATCGATGCTGAATTGAACAAAGGAAACAGAAAATGAAAAATTAGGGTTTGGAGTGGAGAAATGTATTGGGATTAAGGAGCTGATGAATGATTAGTTGACTCAGCTGGGGATTAGCACTTTTAAAACGAAAAGGGATTCGATTTGACTAAGGCTTTTTATGGCGAACTAAGAGGAGATTGGATTTGGGAATTTAGGGTTTTGCAGGTGCAGAGATTGAAAAAGATGGGATTTATGGTTTCAGGGAAGTGCAAATTGAACAGTAGGGTTTTGCAGAGAGAGAAATGAGAATTAGGGTTTTAGAAAGCGACGAAATCGTAGTGAAAGCGATGCCCTGTGATCTAACAGACTGAGAGAACGAGAGATTTTGGGCGATCTACACGAAGACACTGGTTTTCGCTGAATGCTAAGATTTAACTGGTCGGTTTCTTAGGGGAAAGCCAAACGACGTCGCATTGAGAACCCCAGCTGCGTTTGACTTTGGACTTCATAAAGTCACATGCTTTGGTCATTTTTCGAGGTAATAGATATTTTTAATAAATAAATATCTAAAAATAATCCTTTAAAATGAAGAAAGAAAGCTTAAAGTTAACATGATGGTACAGATTAAAATGATGGCGTTCTTTTTATAATTATAACTTATAACTACCTTAATTATTATTTTTAAATTTTAGATCTTTTGCTTTTAATTCAACTGTCAAATTTTTCATGTATGATCATTTTGAGTGTTTTTTTTGAAATAATTACATTGACTTGAAAAATAATCGATTTAGATCGTGTATGCACGTATATTATTTGGTAGATAAAATTGGAGAAAAGTTTAGGTGAGTCACGTATAATATTACATGAATGATGAAAAATAACAAAATTTGGGTGATGGGTGAAAGTGATGGTAAACGGGTAGCATGTGTTGATTGGTCTAAAGTCCGAATGAGGTGGAGTCCAAGCAAGTGCCAACTATTGTTTCTGACGTTCAAACTTGAACTAATCACAGATGCAGAGGAGGCGTGATTGTTGTCTGAAAGTGAGACGCAGTGTAACCATTCAAAGCTGCCTTGGCATGCTTTTCAGTAATTTTCATGGAGTTTTTGGGTGTATCTGCAGAGAGAGATAGCGACAATATTAATACAGATTCTTTCTTTATTTTTTCAACGAGATATTAAATTGTCACGTGAACATAAAATAATAATTAAATAATCAAAATTGGGGTTACTCTAACTGAGTAGTGAAATTCAATATGAATTTTGAATGAGTTTTCTGTGTGTGTCACCATCTTTCTTGGGAATACGCTAACTGATGATTTTATTAACAGGAAACTCATTCCAACACGCGTCTCTCCAAGAGAAAATGGTACCAGACGGCAAGCAAAAACAGAGAAATGATACGTGTTTGATGGAGGGTCCAACCCCACGTGTTTGATGGAGGGTCACCGTTGCGTTGGGGTCCTTGTCTTGCTCTATGTAACCAAACCAAACCCACCTTCCTCTTTTTCTATATATCATCCCTCCCTCTCTCCTTTTTCTGCTTAAATTAAGAGGGAAAGAAGAGAGAGAGAGAGAGAGAGATGGCTATTACAAACTTCAATTGCTGCCTCAATCCGCCGCCGCCAACTCAAAACCTTGGTTCAAGCCCTTCTTTGCCTTCAAAGCCAAATCAAGTACTTGCATGGTATGTAATTAAACCCAACTTTCTTATATGCCCATATTTGCACTTTCTTGGGAAGAATTTGCGCGGTCTTATAAAATTAAGACGCGTGTTATGTTGGTGTCTAATGACCCAATTGAAAGTTTTGAAAGGGGTATGTTGGTGTCTAATTATGGTAAATACTTGCGTGTGCAGGAACAAAAATGATGGATCATGGACAAAACGATGTGTGTTAGGCATGACAGCCGGCATCATGATTGGGTTGGAAATGGGCAGCTTGGATGCCATTGCCAAAGGCATGCCCTTGCCATTGGTGACAGAATCAAGTGATCAGAGGGTTACAAAATGGAGTGACAAAAGAATGTGCCCGCCGTGGATCCCCAATTCTCTGGAGACCATTGTGCCTGAGAATCTTCCAAGGCCCTCGGCTCAGAGGAGATCGGAAGTCGTTGGGTTTTCGAAGGATGCTCCTGCAGTTAAAACGGTTGTTGTTAGAAGAAGTGGCGGTTGCTTTGCCATGTAAATTACCCTGTGCTGCAGTTCCATATGTATATGCACCATAATGTATAGCCAAATACAGAATCAATGAATTACTAGGCATTTCCTTCATTTTTGGATTTTTCGGTCGCATTTCTCTTTCATGGTTTAAATTGGGTGCAGTATAGGCTAGCATTTGATTTGCATAATAATTATTGTGTAGTAGAAGTAGTACATGTAGTACAGGTAGTACCAATTGGAAGTTTTCAGCAGGAAAAACAAAAGCAAAACAACAAAAAAATTCCATTGGCAAGGTGTTTCTTTGGTGTCGTTTTCGTCTGTCGTGGGTTTTTTTTTACCTTTTTTTTAGAGAAAAAATATGAAAACATTGGAGGCCCAAAAAGTATCCACACAATACAAGCCAGCAGGCCCAAGATTATAACCAGCATATATGCAACCAATCTATGTGATCATTTAGTCAAATTAAGTCTTGGCTCTCCGTTCCTTCTGCTAATGATTCTGTATGCCATCCGAGACGGACAACAGAGAGAGTAGGAAAAATGTTATAGCCCAGACTAAACTAGAAAATGAAAAAGGGTTTGTAAAGTAGATTTATTTAGGGGTGGGCTTCTCATCCGAATTATCCGCATACTGATCGTACTGTATCGACGGTTTGGTTTGGTTAAATAATTATTTTTTAATTTTAATTATTTCGATCCGATCCGTACTGAATTGTTTGATTTGATTAACGAAAACAATATTCCTAATCCAACGGAAACCTGTACCGATATGATATTTATACTTATTATATTATTTAAATACAAAACAAGAAACTAAAGATAAATATAATCAGCATTTTGTATCACTCTTTTATCACTGCTGTATCACTGTTGTATCACTCTTTTATCACTGCTGTATCACTTCTTTGTCACCATTGTATCACTGCTTTATCACCATTCTATCACTTCTTTATCACCCGGGTACTATAGCACTTTTTGATCAAAGAGGAATTTATGAATTTCCTATGTTATTCCAGTTTCAACCTTTGTCCCTTTTTTACTTGTAACTTTCCAACTGTTGATCCAAATTTTATGTTCTTTATATAGTTGGATTTAGTATGAAAAACTAAAGAACCCATCGCAGAACAAATGTCAAAATCATTTACATAAATGTAGAGAATTCCGTAAAAATAACACTCAAATGTTCAAACAACAAACACAAGTGGCTCATAGTACGAAATGTCTTCGGGAGAGGTCTAATCTGGCAAAATTGCACTGAGATAGACCTGTGCTGACGAAAGTTCGTCGGGAGAGTTTTTTTAAATAATAAGTATAAACTTAGTATCTTTAGGTCAGTCCATTTTTATTTTAAATTTTCTTTTTAGTAATTCAATAAAATCTTAGCCTTATTTAATTACTTTCATTAGTAATTATGTTTTAATCATTATTTATTTTGTGAATAATTAGTATAAAATATTTTAATTAACTTCATAAATATATTACTTAATAAATAGTAATTGGTTTTTAAATATTTTTCTTTAATAAAATACTTAAATACTAATTATTCACTAAGTAAATCTATATATATAAAGCAAAAGGCAGAGAATGGTGAAACATTCAAAATACCAGAAAATGCCCTTGGTTAATGCAAACATTAAGAATTCAAATTATTAATTAAATGAGGATAATATGGTAAATTCACACTTTTTCATATTCAAAAAAATTAAAAGAAAAAGAAAAGGCAGATAATGGATCCTATTTTTATGGAACACAACTATCCATTATCTTTTTTAATTCTAAAATAAATTTACTTATTTTTTAAAAAAAACCTCTCGCAAGCGCGGAAGCGCGTGCAGAGAGGCTAGTAATAATTAAAACATAACTACTAAATAAAGTAATTAAAAAAGAAAAATTCAGATTATGATATTTCAAGGGTATAGCCGTGCGGCTATACGTTTAAAATATTATGTTAATGGAGCCTTACCAAAACAAATTTATGTCGGGAGTGTTAAATTGAATCAATAAATTTGTGATCATAAAAATACTTTAGTAATTCGCTGACTCACTTGAGAAGTTATTTTATTGCTTGTGTACATATCCACATAGCATGTTGATGTGATTTATCAAAATTTTCTCAAATTATTATAATTCGTGCACAATAATTATAAAATTCAAATTTTAAACAAAAAGAAGGAACAATAAGAGAAAAAATCGTGCCAAAGGTGGTTCATATGGTAGATCCGAAGATTTTTATGAAGATGAATCCATTCTCTTAGAAAGGTTAGAATGGTGGTTCATAATTTTTTAAAAACAGTATAGCCGAGCGGCTATACTGTTTTTCTCCAAATTTTTTTTTGAAAAAACCAGTATTGCCCGGCGGCTTTACTCGGTATTTTGTTTTTTTGTTTTAAAAATAGTATAGCCGTTCGGCTATACTCGGTTTTTTGGGGTAATATTCTGGCGAATTGGACTCGAACTCATCACTACGAACGTCTAGGGGCACCGAGCAACCCCGTTCCTGGTTTTGAGCAGTGTTCGAGATATCGGCCTAGGCACTAGGCGGGAGGACACCGACACCAGGGAGTTAGAGGGGGCCTAGGCGGCCTGGGAGGATCTGGGCGGCGCCTAGGCGGCCTGGGAGGATCTAGGCGGGGCTTAGGCTGCCTGGGCGAATCTAGGCGGATCTAGGCGGCACCTAGGCGGCTTGGGCGGGTCTGGGCAGCGGGGCGGGTCGTGTCCTTTTTTTCCAAATGAAGACAGACGAAGCTTGCTGGTGCGAAGGAGCAAATGTGACATGTATATAGTGTGTGAGAAGGAGGAAAGGTGACATAAAATAAGGAAAGGCATAAGAAATGAGGGGTTTGTTTCGTGTGGAGTGAAAGGAAGAGATAGAAAACTGTGTTTCTGTTGTTGAGAGAGTGAGAATTGGGAGGCAAATGAAGAGGGAGTGAGAGATTTATAATTCATGGTGGTCTTGGTTGGGGTAAAGAAAAGGAAAGGATAAATTAGTCGTCAACACGCATGCAGGGAGAGGTCGGTTAGTGGAGGGAGGCGCATTGGCATTGCTCATGCCTTTCTGCTTTATTGATTTCTTTCTAGTACTAGAAGCCTAATGTTACTGTCTAAGAAAGAAAGGTCTCTTGGAGCTTTATAACTGGCTTCAACGGCATCTTCCAGCTAATATGACAATGGACCATGAAATGTATTTTGTAGAATGTGTTGACTTTGCCAAATCCTTCATCCAACTGTATATCAAAGAGGTATGTCTTCTTTATCTTTGAAACTAGGAGTTTTTTGGTCTATGTTTATATGCAACGTGATATAAACAAAATAGGCAATCTATTCACCCAGACCCAAAAAAAGAAAAATTGTATCCATATTTTGTTTTGTCTATCTGAATGCATCATCTTATTCAACAATTTCACGTACTAAAATTGCAGTTCTGTATTCTTCATTTGTCCTATTTTTCTTGCAGTTTTTTAGACTCATGTTCTCATTTCTTGGCGTGTTTTTGAACAGTAGGATGATGTATTATTCAAAGTGCTCTTGCATCTGCTTTGTGTACCTTGTTGTGCAGAACAGTAAGGAATTAATATCCTAGTTTTCCATTGTTTTAAAAGTTATCGTCATGGATTCCTTTTAACAAGATTTTTGGGTTTATATAGGGATGAAAGGGAAAAGGTTGCATTGGAGGATTCGAATGGCAATTTACTTTTCCGTGTCTCAGATCTTTTCAATCCTGTACTCTTGTTCCATCTTTTCCTATTAGAGGCAAGATGCTCACTCGTGGACATTTACATATCTGCATTTCCACTTCGGCATGCCTCCTAGTTGTTAATTTGAAGTATATGGTATTGCAGAATAAAAAAGAATCACTGACATTGTGCACTTTCTTTTTTCTTCCTATTTTGCAGTTGAGCTATGACCATCAGGTGCTTCTTGATTACCTTATTTCAAAAGATACCGGAATCAGTTGTGCAGAATATCTTTAAGGTCTTTTCTCTTTCTACACCTTCTCTTAACTTATGAAATCTAAACCGTGGTGGGCTGCATTTTTCTGGTGTCGACCTCAGTGACTAAACTAGGAAACATTAACCCTCTGCTTTTACATGACTTCTTAACTAATTAGCAAAACGATACCAGCTGCCAGAGACAGATAGAAAAGGACTTTACCTGATCTCAAGTCTTCCTAATCTCAATTGTCAAAGAAAACTATACCTGATATTGATGTACCCCAACTCTTCCTTATTATCTCAAACATTCTTCTCATTTCAAAATATAAACTTCTGGTTTCTTTTTCCTTGTTACTTGGCATGATGGCGAGAACAACGTTACCGGGCGGCTTTACTCGGTATTTTCTTAATTTTTTTACAAATAGTATAGCCGCTCGGCTATACTCTGTATTTTCTTATAAATAAAATCCATTTTTTATTCTTGCCCAAAATAATTGAAGAAATTCAGATAATCATTCACCCACCGTTTTATCAAGGCCACCACCACTGGCCCTGTGTATTTCTGATGTCTTTTGTTAGGTGGTTTATTAATATTGACAAGCTGCTGAAGCTGAAGTGAAAATTGTATAGCCGCACGGTTTTACTTGGCTCTTTTTGAAAAAAAAAAAAAAATAGTATGGCAGGCGGCTATACAATATTTTTTTTTAAATTTAAAAAACCATGTATAGCCGATCGGCTATACTATTTCTATTTAAAAAATTGAAAGAACCCGGTATAGCCGCACGGCTATACTATTTTGTTTTTAAAAATTAAAAAACCAAGTATAGTCGGGCGGCTGTACTACTTCTGGAAAAGTTACTAAGCCACCGGCTATACTATTTCTTTTTTAAAAAATTGGAAAAATACTAGTATAGCCGACCGGCTATACTATTTTTTAAAAAATATTTGAAAAAACCGTGTATAGCCGGTCGGCTATACCATTCCTTTTTATAAAAAATTGGAAAAAACCCGGCATAGCCGCTCGGCTATTTAAAAAAGTGAGTATAGCCGGCCGGCCATACTATTTTTTTTTTTTTAATAAATTGGAAAAAACCGAGTATAACCGCATAGCTATACTATTTCCTTTTATAAATTGTATAAAAAGGAGTATAGCCGGCTACCCACTTTCCAATCAGAGGTCATGTAAAGTTTTTAATTTGGATCAGTTGATAGGGAGAGATGGAATCTTTAATTAGAATATCAACTTATTATATTAGCCAGTATATAATCCAAGAACACTAGAACTTAGAAGCTTACATAATACGATGTTAAGTTGTTAACTAGAAAACCATATACTTATCCATCACCTTAACAAGCATGTACATTTTTTTTTTTTTTTTAGAGAACCATTTCGTCCGGCCAAGTAAGATTTTTACATAAGCTAACATCCAAACTTGTTCTAGTTGAGATTAGACATATGCTAGGCATGCGCATATTTATCAATTCAAATCATGTCCATCAAACCTCTTGTTTAACATCACATTCCTTTGGTTTCAGATTTCGTCTCAGAATGAATCTGCAGCTCGAAACTGAATAGTTTGTTGCTCAAATATGAATTTAGGGAGAAGCAAATCATATGCATGCCTTAACATTCTGAAACCCAATGAGAATGGAAATAGAAAATTTCTATACAACTGTTTGGGGTGTCTCAAAAGATCCATGAAGCATCAGCCTAGATATCCAACTTTACTATTATAGCAACAGGCATACCTAACATTACATGGTGAGTTTTGGGAGACATATGGAGCCAAAGTTCAAAACCGGGAAAAGTAAAATGGCAATGATCAACCACGCAACCAAAAGACACAAACAACAAGCATTGGACCAAGACTAATAGAAACTGAACTTCTATTGTGAACCGCAGTTAATCGGAGTAACGATCGTTTCACTTAAGCTTCACAAACTTATTGTGACTAGCTGAAGAAAACAAACCTGTTGGCACACCCAAAGCAGCGATGAGTCCTTCATGTTCTGCCAGAGCCATTGTCTTGTTCTCTAGTGCTAATTCCAGCAAACACAAAAACTTGCCTTGCTGAGTCTATGGCCCTTCCTTCCTCTGAATAGGAGAACTTGGTAAAATCCATGTATTCAAATTCTTTGAGAATTTGAGGATATTCTTCATCAACTAACTCCTTTGGTGCCTTGATGATGGTACCCTCAACTGGAACTGCAAAAGCTCCTAGAGAATATCAATCTTTTTCTCCAGACATCATCACACGAGGCTTCACGGGATGCATTCTGCCATTACTCCATGCCTGCAAGTCAATGTCAAGGACAACAAGTCATCATGAGTGATCACATATATGCGTATCTTCAAGCTTCAGCACACTTAGAAGGTGTTACCAAGTTGCATGTTTGCTGCACAAGATCATATTGAGCACACGTTCTGATTGTATCAGATATGTTTACATCTAAGTAATTTCAGTTATAAATAAATTAGTTTTAAATTGTACCATAAGAGGATCTCCAACTAAGAAGATGAAGGAGCTAGGAGATAGAGATAACTTGTTCCATTGTCCATCCTTGGTTTCAAATTCAAGCCCAGAAACTTGATCATCACAAAGTATTGTGCTGAATTGTTTGTCCGTGTGAGCTTGGAGCCCTTTCATGTACTCTCCAGATGGAGGTGCGCTGTACTTCATCACCTGTATCAGCGTCTTACATGGCACTATTGAATTCGATTTCTCTCCCAAACCATAACTATCAAGAATCATCATGTCAATCATATATATCCTTCAGCTCATCCAGCTTCTTCATCATGGTAACTACAGTGTTACTGTTGGAAACAGAACAGCATGAACAAGAATAAAAATCACTCTAACTATACATGCATGTTGAACATAAGCTCAAAATAAGTTCTTGAACAATGCAATGAAACTTATTACCAAAACTGGTCATGACCACTAGGCCACATCAGCTCTGTGAAGCTTTTAAGAGAGTCATAGTTGGAGGAATCTTCAAGGCCAAAGCTCTCATACAAGGGAATACTTGCATACTGTCCAAAGTAACCATGGTAAGGGTTTGGATTAATATTCTTTTGCTTCTAATGGAAGGCTGAAAAGTTCCTTTATCACTGAGAAGGTCTCTGCTCTCAACTGCAGAGGTATCTTATCATACACTATTTCAAAACAACCATAATTTTCACAAGCCTCTCTAACACTCTTGCTCTAATGGTGCCAATCATCAGTTCAACGTTCGAATCCCACTGAATTGATAGACAACTCTATGGCCGGTGTCCGGCATTGAGAATCAGAACCCATCTTTGCTGGAGATGTTCTTAAACCTGCTTTGCGTTTCTGATGAGTTGCTTCTTCTTTAGAGGCTTTTATTTACATTGCAGAGCAGAGTTTCTGTAGCGACAATGATATATAACCAAATAACCAATTTACAAGTGCTCTAAAATATCCCAACTGGAATCAATGGCCAGAGGACATCTTAATATTTAACTATAAACATGAAAGGGAGAAGGCCGGAAAATCCAAGAACACTATAAGCTTACATAATACGATGTTAACTAGAAAACCATATATATCTTTCGCAAACATGTAAAAAATTTAGAATAGATAAACATAGGGAAATAAATTTTGTTTGGCCAAGTAGATTTTTTACATAAGATATCAGCCAAACTTGGTTTAGTTGTCGTTAGACTTGCATGGTTCCCTTGGCCATTGGATATTCTTTTATCCAGAGACCTTTGACATTCAGGCTTTAAGCAATGCATCACACAGAAATAATTTGGGTTGGAGTCTCTCAAGATGCCAAGTGATGTTACCGGCACACAACAATCTCTCCCTTACCAGGCTGTCAAAACCTCATGCTCTGCCAGGGATCCCTCTGTGGCAGTATCTAATTGAAGTAACGGACATATGAAGCACAGGATCTGAAACAAATTTCTTTAGTGGTTGGTCTTTCATTTGCTTAGTTTTAGGTGGCAATGAAAAGCAATCAGCTTCAATTTTATTAATGACCTCTCCTAAGTGTAAAATTTCATACGTATTAGATAAACTTCGACACAGTTTGCACAGAGAAGGCACAGGAACCTATTTAAACTGACAAAATGGACATTGATGAGAGAACAATTATCATCTCATTGAGATTCGGGAGCTTGGAATTATATAGTTTGCACTGAACCAAAATGAAACAAAATGAGAAAGGAATCATAAAAATTCTATTTCACTGTTTGAAAGGCGTTACAAGAGTTCCATGAAGCATGACAGATCTCCAGGTTTACTATTACAGTAACAGGTAGACAAATACAACAATAATATTACAAGGTCAGTTTCTGGGGGTCATATGGAGCCAAAGTTTGAGATCCAAAAAAGCAAAAGACGACGATCAATCGAGCAACCAAAAGACAAACTACAAAGCATTGGACCAAGACTGGTAGAAACCTATTCCTATTTTGAAGTACAGTTAAGCAGAGTAACAATCATTTCACTTCCAGAGCTTGAAAAACTTATCATGACTAGCCGAAGCAACCAAACCCGTAACAGTTGACATAGTCAAAGCATCAATAAGTCCATCATGTGCTGATAAAGTCATTATCTTGTTCTCTGTCATGTTCCATAACTCCAAGGACTGCAATTATTTTCCCAGATAATAATCAAATGTGATATTTTGCAGCAACATAACCATCAGCAAAGAATCATTTCTATGGCAGTGAAACAGGTCAAATAGGAACAAACATCCTAACAGCTTAAGAGAATGGTGGACTCTGACCAAAAATGTAACAAACATTACTTGAGCGCAATCATGCAGAATTGACTTGCCTGATAACAGCCAATGACCAGCAGCGAAGTATACGTTGGATGGAAAACACATGAATGAAATTTAGTTCCATTGCAGCTCAACTCATGAACACATTCCCTTTCACCTCCTGATCCGAGTGTCCAAACTCTTACAGAGTCCTCACTGACAGATGCAAGGAACTCGCCAGATGGATCCCAGCACACAGAATGGACAGGCTTAGTCTGCCCCTGCATTCAAAACCAAATTCCAAGTAACACAATTGAGAATCAACATGAAAATATTAGGATATGAGAAGTAAATAGTTCAAGAATGTGTATAGGAACATCAAATTGCATCAAAAGTGCCAAAAGACAACAGATAAATATGTTAGTAGAAATTCAACGAAATATTTAATGATTATCGGACCATCCAGATACTTGAACCATCCAGATACTTGCAACGAGACCACAATAATGATTATCGGACTAAGCCCTTTAGGTTAGCTAAGTGGTGAGGGAGGGTGGGGATATGGGTTAGGATTAAGATTAGGATAGGTCAGGGGTCTGATCCCTTCCAATGTAATCCAAAAAAGAATAAAGTTTATAAGAGTCAAGCAGGATCCCCTTTTTTATGTGGAAATAATGCCCACTGTTATTCACCAAAAAGAATATCATTGTTGATATAGAACTCAAGAAAGAATCAGAAGTTAAAATGTAGCATTACATAATCAGTTTAACTCACAATTATCAAATGGACAATTATGATGAAACAAAATGTTAAACTGACCTGTAATGAATGCCGACAAGCCTGTGTCTCGACATCCAGTATAGATACAGCATTATCTGCCGCTGCAGCAAGAAATCTTCCATGGTGGGGTTGAAATCTCATCTGTGCTGTGCAATGCCAATAATCTGAGAACCACTATTACCCCACCCCACTGAACTTCTACATCCAAATATACAAGATTCTACCTTGAACACACTTGAGCAGCTGCCATTGTTAATACTCCAGTAGCGTATCTGACCATCCGAGTCGCAGGAGCAGATAAGGTCATCTTTATTTGGGTGGAAATCAAATGACATAACAAAGGCAGAATGTCCCATAAAGGTACGGAGAGAATAGCCAGGCTGCAGATTAAAGACATAATGATGTTTTAATACAGCACATCCGTTACATGTCACAGTTAAAAGATACAAAAAGATAAATCATCACTTTTAAGAATAGAGCCACCACTTCGGCACCCCAGCAATGACTCAGCACAAAGACAAACTTATCATGGGAAAGCTTATGGAATATATGATAGAGATCAATCTAGAAGTATACTTAGTCTGATTACTCAAAGTATTTGATTTTCGAAACAAAAGGTTATTTTCAAAGTATAAGATGAATAGAACGAAAGAATTTTCAACTAACATTGTCAGCATCCCAGACCCTGACAGTTTTGTCGAATGAAGACGTTGCAAGACGAGACGTGGCATGCTTGGACTAAAACGAACATCAGTGATCAAAGCTGAATGTTCTTCAAGGGTTGATTTTACCTTTAATGTATCTGTGTACCACAATACAGCCTGCATCATACATATATCAAGAAGACTTTCAATAAGTAAACGCAAGACCCAAAAAAACAACCTTATTGCTTTTAATAAGTAAATTAAGCAAGCAATTTCACATTTATGTTCTGGAAGAATCAATATGTAGCAGCATTGAATCCTCCCCACAGCAGTTCTTAGCAATTAGACATTCATTCACTCACCTTTTTATCATGGCCACCACTAGCAAGAAACTTTCCATCCGATGAGAAGTGACAGCTAGTAACCTTGCTTGTGCTTGCTTTAACAGAGTGTACTTCCGTAAATGTGAACCCTAAAGTCAAATTCAAATTCTGAGCCCTCAAAGTAAATGATAGTAGCTTCACCACAACCACATTTAAAAACATATACAGATATATAAATAAATAAATAAATAAATAAATATATATATATATATATTAATGCTGGGATTATGCACTGACATTGTTTCTAAGTTTGTGGATGGTACAATTACCAAAAACACATGGTAATTAATACAAGTGAGAAAAAAATTAATGAAAAAATAAAGATATTTGATTCAGACTTGTGATTCAATACCTATTACTTGCAGTGCCCTGGTATTTTATTAACGTACAACATCATCATGGGATAAAAAAGTCCCGACATTATCATCAAGAGAACCATCCTCTACAAATCGATCCATATCAGCCTGCAATTCAAGATCTTTATCATCCCACAGCCAAAATGGAATTCCAATGAGAATACATGCAAGGAGTTGCCAATTCCTTCTAATACACGAAGTTGAAGAAGTCGCTCACCAACTGATTTGATGGTGATGTAGGAGTCCCAGTGCCATCAGAGCCAAACATCATCAGAGGCTTGGAGGAGCTACCACTATGGGGCAAGGCAGGCATTGAGATTACATCTGCAGGAGTGTGCGTTGAGGGAGTTGAAGGGGCTGAACTCGGGGAAGGCCCAGCTGTGTTTGCTGTTCCCGTGCTATTGGCAGGGCCTGAAGATGACACTGGCTGCTTTCTCTTTCTCCCGGCCGGTTTTTCGAAATAGTATAGCCGGGCGGCTGTACTCGGTTTTTTCCAATTTTTAAAACAATTCAATCGTATAGCCGCACGGCTATACTGGGTTTTTTATTTCCAATTTTTTAAAACAAATAGTATAGACGAACATATATACTCGTTTTATCTAATATTTTTAAACAGAAATAGTATAGGGGCTATACTTTTTTAATTTTTTAAAGCAAATAGTATAACCGGCCGGCTATACTGAATTTTTTTTTCCCTTTTTAAAAAGAACTAGTATAGCCGGGCTGCAATACTAGGTTTTTCCAATTAAAAAAAAACAATAATGTAGCCGAACGGCTATACTCTTTTTCCTATTAAAAGAAATAGTAGTATAGCCGCACGGCTGTACTGGGGTTTTTACAATTTTTTTAAAGAAATAGTACAGCAGTCCGGCCGTACTACTTTTTTTTTAATAAAAAATAGTATATCCGCACTTATATACTCGTTTTATCTAACTTTTTAAAAAGAAATAGTATAGCCGAACGGCTACACTCGTTTTTTCTATTTTTTTTTGGGGAAACAAGTAGCACAGCCGGCCGGCTATACTGTTTTCCCCAATTTTTTTTAAAAGCAATAGTATAGCCGCACTGATATACTCTTGTTCTTATTTTTTTTAAAAAAATTAATATTATAGCCGCCCGGCTATACCCGTTTAAAAAAGGCTATACCAGGTTTTTTCCAATCTTAAGGCAGTGGTGTGTCCGCACGGCTTTACTGGGCTTTTTCCCAATTCTTTTAACAAAATAGTATAGTCGCACGGCTATACTCGGTTTTTTCAACGTTAAAAAAAATATTATAGCCGCATTGCTATACCAAATTAATATTTGAATAATACATCCTTGTTTTGTTACCGTCTTTAGGACTTGGTAAAATTCACAGTTTTTAAAAGCGAATGTACAATATTCATATTGAACATGTACATACATATTTTTCATGTTTAATATACATATTTTTTACAAAATTCAGGTATTATACACATAATTATCACATATTATTGAATACAAATAATATATATTAAAATATTATATAGTGGCGGAAGTTTTAAGTTGTAATTTGCCAAAATTTTGCCAAAAAAAAAACGTACGTATTTTATTCATATAGCCGTGCAGTTATACCAAATTAATATCTATAAAGTATAAACTAATGCAACCAGGATGATCCTTTTTTATTATTTATTTTTATTAAATAGTGTCATCATGCGGCTCTACCATTGAAATATAATGTATTTAAATAGTATAGCCGCACAGATATACTATGGTTTTTTACCCCCCCCAAAAAAAAAAGTATAAACGCACGTCTATACTCATTTTATCTAATTCTTTAAAAAGAAATAGTATAGCCTCCTGGCTATCCTCATTTTTCCTAGTTAGATAGCTTACAAGATTCTCCATTTTATTTATTTATAATGTTTTCTATTCACTTATTATCTCCAAATCTTTGTATTTTCTAATTTTATACAGTAACTCTTTTTTTTTTTTTTTTTTAATGTGCATCATGAAACTCTTCAAATTATGAAGTTATTGAGCTAAATGTTAGTTTGCGCAAATACAAGGCAAAAGCTCAGTTTAAAATTCAAGAAGTATGTGATCAGAAAATTCGTAATTTATCAATATTTTCAGTTGATATTGAATGGTAGGATGTTCAATTCGTATTTGATATATATGCACTATATGCTCTCAAAGCCCCCACCACTCGGGACGGGTTACAAGCTTGCGTTACAAAGCTCGGTGGTATAATGATGAAAGAAAGTTGGATTGACACCAGAATAACGATGAGAGTTTGAGATATGTTGCTCGTCTTTCCTGCAAATTAAGAAAAAATCATAAAAAAATCTTCTCAGATCAAAGCATGCGGTACAAAGAAACAAGTTATCATCATCAATTGAAGTTTAGAAAAGTCAATAAATCAAAAAATTATTTAATGTCATTACGCATCGGATCAAACAAAAATATTAAACATATGACAAGAATATTTCACAAGAAATACTATAGTATCTTAACAATTATGTTAATTTTTCTTGCTAATGGCGTCTGAGACGAGATTATTTATATTGTTTGTGATTGTACTGACCGTACGTATAATCTTCTGTGAATTTTTAAAGATTGTATGTCTTGGAATTCAATGGTGGCTGGTTGTTAAACTCAAATTATAATTAATTAGTAATTAGTAATAATAGTAATCATTTTAGCTTATCATAAGCAATCATTTACTTGCATTAATATAATGAGAAGTCAGAGTAACCATGAGAGAAAGCCAAGACCCGCACAAATTATACTCTCTTTTTTTTTAATAAATATTTTTAAAGTACATAAAAAGTCAAAGCTTTATTTTTGAAATCAGAGAGCAAGGACAAACTTTACAATCACAAACAGGGAATTAAACACATCTGATAGATCATACATACCAATTTCTTTCTTCTTGTTGCATTCAACAACCACAAAATGTATACCTTTTTACATACATAAGATTCTATTCCTTCTCTGGATAAAAGAACAGTATAACAAGCACTATTTTTCTGTCAACATATTATCTCCAAACTAATACATGGAAGCTATACACATCGGATCAAAGCATAACGATGAAAGGAAGTAGGATCGACACGAAAATAACGATGAGAGTTTGAGATATGTTGCTCTTCTTTCCTGCAAATTAAGAAAAATCATAAACAAATAATATTCTCAGATCAAAGAATGGGGTACAAAGAAACAAGTTATCATCATCAATTGAAGTTTAGAAAAATCAATAATCAAATATACATACCTCTTGCATTGGCTGAAGGTGGAGATATTAATGGTGGCAATGCCACTGGTACCGTCTGAGCTGCAGGGTCAAAGAAGAGGTGATCAACCTGATAATATACGTCACAGCTGGGATTAACATAGCTCCCAAAACCACTCCCATAACAATACATTTGGATCTTTTCTAAAGCTTCATCTAAGCAATTGTTACATCCCAGCTCTGAAAAATCTGGACTGCACTGCGCAAGTCCATATATTGTACTTATATTCTTAGAATATATAGAAACATTTGCATTTCCCACTGCAAACTTAACAACATCACCGCCAGCCGCTACTTCAACTTTTAGTACTCCCAGCAACGCCATCAGCCGTTGGTTAAACCCTTCCAGGACCGACAACGACGACGATACATTTTTGTTGCTGTACCCCGTGGAAGATGGAATCAATTCCACGGTTCCATGCATGGAGTGGTTCGAGTAGCGTAACTTGCATTTTTCTGTCCACAAACTTGCCTCCCTGTCATTAGGGCAAACCTCCATGAGATCATATCTGGAGGCGTTGAGGCAAGTAACGCAAGCATCATGCTTCAGATCCCCTCTACAGAGCCCGATTGCATAAACTTTGTCAGAGTTTTCGCCCTAAGCAGAACTGTAAAACCCGTAGCCGTTACTATTGTTGGAGGAGATGAGGGAGGACAAAACTCCATTAACGTTTTTGAGATAGGTACTATTGAGAATGGTGGTGTTAGGAAAGGCGTCAAGACAGTTGAACATATCAACGGCTTGAGTACCGATGACCGGTAACAAAATTAGGGGAAGAAATAGTTGAAATCTAGTGGAAACCATTATGCCTGCCTTAATCTGTGCGCGGTCCATATGCATTGTGTTAATTATGGACAGATTATATGTATATATAGGATAATCTCTACATAAGATGGGAACATATGAATTTTTAAATATCACGCAAGCATTATTTTTTGGTTACCTTATCATATATGAAGACTACTACTATTGTTTTTTATTGTTGACCGTATCATATGTGAATGATATAAAAGATTAAATGTCTTGAACTTCAATGGTGGCAGGTTGTTCAACACAAATAAAAATTAATTAATTAATTAATACTAATATGAATTGTTTTAGCTCATCACGCAAACTAAGTAATCGATTATTTTACATTAAAAATGAAAAAGTCAAAGTTGAACATGAAAGAAAGCTATGAACAGATCCTTGGACGTCATAGAATCAATTGACAAAGTTGCTCTGTTTCTCTCTTGATCCACATAAATATGAAAAGGAAGCTCATTCATGGTGACAATGCCGCTGGTACTGTCTGATTTGCAGGGGCAAAGAAGTGGTAATTAAGCTCATACCTTACGTCACAGCTGGGATTAGCATATTTCCCAAAACCATTCCCATAAAAATATTTTTGGAGGCTTCCAAGAGCTTCACCTAAGCAATTATTACATCCCAGCTCAGACAAATCTGGATTGCACTGCGCAAGTCCATATATTGTACTTATGTTATTAGAATATATAGAAACACTTGCATTTCCCACTGCAAACTTAAGAACGTCACCACCGTCTGCCGCTTCCACTTTTAGTTCTCCCAATAACGCCACCAGCCGCTGATTAACCCTTCCACGACCGACGACGACGATGACACATTTTTGTTGCTATAGGACGTTGAAGATGGAAGCAATTCCACGTTTCCTGGCATGGAGTGGTTTGAATATCGTAACTTGCAGCCTTCGGTCCACAAACTTGCCTCCCTATTATTAGGGCAACCCTCCATGAGGACATACATGGAGCTGTTGAGGCAAGTAACGAAAGCAGCGGGCTTCAATTCCCCTCTGCAAAGCCCATTTGCATAAACTTTGTTGGAGTTTTCGCCGTAGGAGTAACTGTAAAACCCGTACCCATTACTATTGTTGGAGGAGATGAGGAGGACAAAGCACCATTGACGTTTCTGTGATAGGTGTCATTGAGAATGGTGGTGTTAGAAAATGCATCAAGACAGAACATATCAATGGCTTGAGTACCGATGATCGGTAACAAAATTAGGGGAAGAAATAATAGAAATTTAGTGGAAACCATTATGCCTTTAGGTTGCTTACGGCCCATGTACAATCTGTTAATTATGTACTGATCATATATATATAGCAGATAATCTGTACATAATCTATGCGAATATATGATTTTTAATCTATAACGCATATAAATTATTATTTTGGTTACCTTATTATATCATTGAATATATATCCCTTGCAGTTTGAGACGAGACTACTTCTATTGTTTGTGATTGTTGACCGTATCAGATGTGAATTATATAGAGGTTATATGGCTTGAAATTCAATGGTTGCTGGTTGTTCAACTCAAATAATAGTCAATCTAAGCAATCGATTATTTGCAGTAGTAATGAAAAGTCAAAGTTAAACATGGGAGAAAGCCATGAACAGATCCTTGGACCATTGAACCCGTCACCCACATGTACGTGGAGTTGGAAGTGCGTGTCAAATGACTAGTATATATTTAAAGTTGAATTGGTTGGGAGGGGGGATTTAAATTAGTGTGTAGCATAATGGAAGAATTTTAGCGACTATAAAAGTCACAAAAGGTGGACAAAAATTAGGTTAGTGAATTTATAATGCTCTTTTTTAGCCTCTGCACTAGTTCTTTCTGTGAGTGCAAAGAAAATTGTAACCAAAAGCCCAATGTGACACATTTTTCCTGAAGAGATGACCACAAATGAAGGGCATCTCCAACTTTCCAGACCCAAGAAAAAAAACTCCAGCGCCACGTGAGTTAATCTTTTGGTCGGCAAGATCACCTCAGCTAATTGTCATCAAAAACAAAACAGTGGTCCCTCTAGTCACCCTTGAGAAAATGATGTATATCAATAAGTGAATTGCAGAGTAGAAATCTTTAATTACTTAATGGTTTTTCTCAGGATGTGGATTGTTCTAAGGCCGGCACACGTGTGTGGGTGGTATGTAAAGCAGGTGGAAGTGTACACTTTTACCAAAGATATGTTTTTCTACTGTTTTTTTGCGCAAGCAGAAGTTTGTACCGAAAGCAACTTTCCTCCGCTATTATTTGCCACTGTTTTTTGGTTCATACGGCGTCGTCGACAGCATTATCAATACAAAATCTGTCCTCTAACAAAAGAACGGACGTCCTGCACTGAGAAATCATGCCGTGTTTTGACACTTTTATTGTGCATCTTGTAGAACAAGGAGCAGCTGAGTGTGAGAGTGAGTGTATTGGATTATTCACAAAGCCAATAGTATCTCTGCTGTGTATATGTATTGGATTATTGTTCATCTTGTAGAGAAAGGACCAGCTGAGTGTGAGACGTTATACTCTAAGACTCTCTGCATATTCTTTATCTTTATCTCTCTCTCACTTAGTTTGAGCATGACTAACCATCCATGTCCACAAAACGGTGACAAAGAAAAAAGGGAGAACATGGAGAGAAGAAAAGAGGAGCTACAAGCTACAATTGAGAAGCAGGATGATCGTGTAAACCATCTTCAAACGAGTGCCTTCAACCTTGCAAACTACTACATTGTCTTCCAAGGAGTTATTTTGGGGGCTATCGTCAACGCCACCACAGCCCTCCGATGCTCAGATCGTTGGTTCCTTTTCAGCCTCTCTCTAATAGCAGCCATACTCAATCTGGTTTCATTGCTTGTAATTGGAGGCAATTATAAAAGAAGCGTCATGCAGAGACACCATACCAAGAGTGCGCACATTAAATTGGAAAACGATCTGGGGAAGCTAGAAACTTCAGCTTCAGATCACGGGCTCAAAACTAATATATTATCGTACTGGGAGTCGACAAAAATTGAAGCTTCAGGGCATGTTACTTGTCAAGATCCTACAACTGTTGAAATTAAGGATGAACCGGAACAAAGGCAGATCAGGAAGCGGGTTGTGCCGGTTGATAATCTTCACAAACAGCTGCGTGATTTCTACTTTCTACTTTGCATGGGTCTCTTTGTATCCTTTGCCGTCATCGTGGTTGTGGGTTGCTGGACCATTCCTTGCAAGGAAGCTTTTCAATGCATACCACCCGTATCCAGCACTGAGAAATGCATTAGGGTTTGTGAAGGTGCCAAGTGTATGAGCATGTGCACCGAATAGTAGAGCTTACAAGAGTTCTAGCTTTGAGCTGGGGTTATCCAAGTTGATTAGTACCAGCTTACGTTGAATTTGGTGTTTTATTTCTCATAGATTGGTAATATATATATATATATATATATATATATATATAAAATAAAGCTTACTAAATTATTTAATCTGCAATGGTTTATATGATTTTCTGGGTCAACAGATTTTACAAATAAGAATGAATACGAATTTCTGGGTATTATGAAAGAATTATAGGCCTTAGAAAAGATAAGATTCTGATTACTTTAGGCATGAAGGAGTGTAATTATAATCTTCAGGCTAAGACAATTTCAACTTATCACAATCTAACAAGGCTATAACCATAAGAGTTGAAATAGTGGAAAGAAGATCATGCACAATCCAGGGTGGTCTATATTCTACCACTCATCATGTGGCATGCATGATCAATAGCCCTATAAGTCTTTTGTTTCTTACCTGCAGTATTTCATATTTGTTTTTCGTAGCTGAGAACCAACTAAGCAAGTTTCTGTCATAAACTTGTGTGTCAGATTATACATATGGGGTTGTATTAAGTCCTTTTATTGGCTTGGTTTTATTTTCAAGTTGTTGTGCTGCCAGCCACTCAAACACTGTACCAGAGAACAGCAAAGCAATCCTTTTGTTTTATGTACAGTTTGACCACATACTGCATCGAACCAACAGGAGAAAGTCCTGTGTGGAGATGGCTTCAGGCCAGCTGTAGTTGTGTGAGAGATGATTTGTGAGTTTTATTTTTCCCTTACATGTAATAAAATATTAATAAAATTTTAAGCAAGTTGAAATGTACTAACAGTAACAGGGGAAGTTTCCCTTTCAATGGTAAACTTTGCCAAAGAGATGTTCTCACTTTCCAATATAGAGAAGCTGAAGTTTGTTTGTACCAAGAGCAACTTTCCTCCCCTACGTACCAAATCCGTCCTCCATTTTTTGACGAATCTAGCTATTGGGCTGTGTGGGCTATAGCCCATGCTTTTTTTCTTTTTTTTGTCAATGTCATGTAGTCTACGTCTCTCTCTCTAGCCCATGCATTTTAAAAAAAGAAAATTTCAATACCCATATTCTTGTTGAGAGTGTTTGTTCTATATTGAAATGTTAAGAGACCTAGCTTGGGTTTATAAAGAGTTGGGCTACTCCCCCCATTGCTAATTGGTTTTGGGGTAGAACCTCAACTTTCTTCATGGTATCAGAGCAAGGCTTCACGTGTTTGGCATAAAGGCCACACGTGCTCTCACGTCATCCAATATGTGTTGTCCACGCGTTAGGCTTGAAAGTTCGCCACACGTACGGAGGCGTGTTGAAAGTGTTTGTCCCATATTGAAATGTTAAGGGACCTAGCCTGAGTTTATAAGAAGTTGGGCTACTCCCCCATTACATTCTTATTTTCTTCATTTCTCTCTCTCTTCTTCCTATTTCTTTTTGTTTTTCCACCTTTCTCTTGTTTTTTTTCCGGAAAAACCCTTTTAGCGACCACCACTTTTCGTCGCTAAAAGGTCAAATTTCGTCGCCAAAACAATTTGGCGACCAAATTATTTCGTCGCTAAGGTCGTCGCCTTAGCCTCGTGGCTAAAAGTACCAGGCGACCAAAGCTAATTTTCGTCGCCAAATTGTTTAAGCGACCAAATAGTTTCGTCGCCTAATAGACTTCAGTTGGTCGCCTATGAAGGTAGCCTCCCACCAAAAGACCAAAAATTGGCGCGTACTTAAAAGGGATTGGGCGACCAAATGTAATGTTTGTTGCCAATAGGTCTAAGAGATTTCGTCGCTGAAGCTACTTCTTTCGTCGCTAAAATGTGTTTTTTTATTTTTATTTTTTTGTCAATTAAAAAGAATGGAGAGTTTCTCAAAAACAATAAATAAACATATTGTAATTTCAGAAAACAACAAATTTAGGGAAGCAAAATCAATTGAAAATAATATAAATAAAGTTGTAAACATTCTGAGGCACACAAGCATACTAGTCATTTAAGTACACATAAATTTCGTACCCTATATCCAAAAACTAGAAGCATAAATGAATGAAGAACACTCAAAGACTAGAGTCCAGGTTCACCAAAAAATTAAAAAAAAACTAGAGACCAGGCTCCGAATTTTCTTTCCCTTTGTAACCCCAAGTCATGCATTCATTTTCTCCACATGAAGACTAGAGACCAAGCTTGTGGGATATGTACCGTGACATGAATTCATACTCTACCAATTGTTGCTTCAGCTTCTCAAACTCATTCGTCATCTGCCTCTACCAAAGAAACAAAATAAAGCAATGTCAAATATGTATATACAGAGTAACACAAAATACAAATTGGTATTAATGTGGTACATCTTTGATCTGCTCTATTGGAACCATCACTTTCCTTTTATTGCTATATATGCAGATGCACAAAAAGCACAAACAAGCCCAATTTAAAATCTCCTACTTACGTATCAAGAAAAAACAAACTTAAACTCAAAGCAGACTAATTTTCTTATAAAAATAGAGTTCATTGTTTTTCGTCTCAATTTCATTCGCAACTTATAACTCACATGGTATCCAAAATTTCAGGCAGTGCATGACAACTCAATCAAGTTAACTTCAGAAAAATGAGAGAACAATATATAATCAATGAAAGAATTATTGACACAGGCTGATCAAGGAGTTTCTTAGGAAAATTTCAAGTCTAATGCAAATAGCTGGAAGAAAAAAAAATCAGGCAATGAAATTGGAAAATTAATTCATGTCAGCTAATCTGAAGACTCTAGCATATGGAGAATATAAGATATCGTCATATATAGGAATATAATTCATCAAAAGCAAGCACTTGGTAAACTAGGATAAGTATCACAGAAGTAATGAATGTACCCTTGCTTTTCTTTTAGCCATTTGTCAATGCATTCCATATGAAATTCATCACAACACAGGAGAACTCTTATTTTATCTCCTCCATCATACTCAGCCAAGCAAATTAACACATGCTCATAGGATCAACATCAAAAAAACTCTCTTGAACAACAACAGACTTAATTAGAATTAAAACATTGCTACATAAAAAAATATTTTTATAATGGGGATACAATATGTATATATACTTTCAAGTTTGAACCAGTAAATCCTCAATCTATGTGTCAAAATAAATCATGTTGAATGAGGACTGAAGTTGTATAAAAAGGTAATTTGAGGTTGGAATGAACACTGAGAAATGATGTTGCTGAGCTACTCTACCTTTCAGTTGTTTTTCCATTTTATTTGAGTTAAACTAATTTGGTCCCTGAATTAGATATTTATTTGGACCACTGAATAAGTTCAAATTAAACTTTTAATAGATATGGCCCCAAATTAGGGCCCAATCCAGAACACAGTTTGTTCATGGAGCTGGCCTTAGTATAGATATGCAACACAGACTAGTCAACTATAGAGACACCACAGAGGTATGCAATACAATTTACTTGCATTCAATTTCTACACAAAACTAACCTTTTAGATTGATATAGCCATTCATTGCAAACTGAAATTTCATAGCCATGAGAATACAAATAGATAGTAGCAAACAGTTTCATGTGGATAATGATAACAATATTTTGAAGCAAATATACCTCTTAACCAAAAAGCAAGATTTTTAGCTATCCATACCTCTTGACAGAATATAGCCTCTTAAGCAAGTATTTCAAACTGAAACCTAAGGCAAAACATAAAACAAACTCTGTTAGACACCATAAAATTTAAAAAAACAGCAAAAATAGTACAAAACAGTTAATTTTCGTAATCTATGCCAATACCATGGCCTGCTGCTAACCAAATCCTTAAGAAGACCCATCAGTTTCTCATAATCCTGGAGACTCAAAATTAACCAAAAACTTCTCCAAGAATGTTACTTAACGAACATACTCTTCTAAAATTGCTGACTAGCAAAGAAATCCTCTCATTTAAGTTAATTGAAAAAACAAAAAGGATCCCACTAGAGAACAAGCAATGTACATATGATTTTCAAGTGTAGAACACTATAATCATTTAAAAAGTACAAAAAAAATTGAAGCAGCTAGATAATTGATTTTACAAAAGAAAAACATAGCAAAAGACTTAATTTTGGGAGAGGTTGAGACCAAATTAGTCTCCAGACTCAAAATAGTCTAAACCTCTGCCCTTAATTTCAATGAACATCACAATCGAAAACATAAAAACATAACAGTATAAAAACAAGATTATTTTTTTGCTTATTAATCCAAACCATCATAATGAAAGCAATCATAAAAGGGGCAAATATCCAAGGTAAAACCCCAACATAAAACCACATAGCCTTACATCTTCTGTCAAAATTAGTAGCATATATTCAGCTTTCAACATAATGCCAAGCAACAGACTCAAGGTTAGACATGAAGGAATAAGCACATATTACTTATCAACTTTCTATATAGAATCAACATGTGTGGTATCAAGAACAAAACTTTAAGAAGACAAGGAGTTTGCCTCTTTTCGGCAAGGCCAATTCCCGTATTTTATCATGCATTCACAGAAGTAGCATATTTTCCTGATTCTGGAACAGAAATCTCACCGTCATTTTTTAACAAACAATGAATTTCTCATGTGTGTGAGAGAGATAACAGAATCAGGGTTCATTTGTAAGTGCCAGATCAAAATATGGCAAACCCAAAACTCAAAACTAAAAAATTCAAAGAAACTGGCATTCATACATAAAGAGAGGCAATAGAAGAGGGAAATGGCTGAGGAGATTCTAGAGATTCTAGAAAATTAGTGTCAGAGAGATGGTGTCCATACCTGAAGAGAGGCAGCAGAAGAAGTAAGTGGCTGAGAAGATTCTAGAAAATTAGGGGCAGAGAGAGGGGGAAATAAGTAACTCATGCCAAGAGAAATCATAGGGGAAGAGAGTTTCTATATGACTAGTCGTCGTCGGTGGACAATTGTTCTGTCGACGCCGGAGTAACGATGGTGTGCGCGATGCAGAGAGGAGGTATAGAGAAGTGAATTGGGCAGAGAGAAGAGGGTTCTAAAATTTAAGTCTCAAGAATCAGCCACAAAAACGTTTGGTGGCCAAACAGCAAGGTCAGTAAAAACGACGTAGTTTTTAAAATTTCAATTCGTAAAACCTCTTATTGGCGACGAAAATATATTAGTCGCAAACCCCATGAAATATTTAGGCGCGAGTTTTCTTTTCGAGACCATTCTGGCAAATTTGGCGACCAAATATTTTCGTTGCCCCTAATTTTTCATTTTCCTGTGCGCACCATTTCAAAAAATGGCGACCAAACACATGTTTGGTCGCCAAATTGTCAGCTGGCCACAAAAAATTTCGGTTGCCTTTGAATAATAGTTGGTCGCCATTCCGTTCGCTGAAGTCTTATAGTTAACGAAACCTTTGGCGACCAAATTCCATAATTTTGTCGCCTATAAGCTTCTTTTGGCGACCAAAATTTGGTTGGTCGCAGGGAATTTGGTCGCGAAAAAGGTTTTTTCTTGTAGTGATCCTTTGTTTCTCCATTTTTTTATGGTTTGGATCTACTACGAATTGAGCTTTTTCCCACAGTTTCTTCTTCCTATATATATATTTTTTTTTGCTTTTCTCTTGTTTTTTTTTCCTTCATTTCTCCTTTTTGATTATGTGTATCTCTTTTTTCTCTCACACGTGTTGTAAAGTCCAACTCGGTGCGATATAGCCCTCACCGCTGAAATTTCCTGCGAACGTAAAGTAAATTTAGCCCACGGAGTTTTGAAATCCTGGATTCGTCCTGATTGATACGTCGTCGACAACATTATCAATAGAGAATCAGTCCTTTAACAAAGAACGGACGTCCTGCACTGAGAAGTCTTGCTTTACTTTAAGTCCTTTGTTTTAGAATGAGTGTGAGAGTGAGTTTGGATTATTCAAAAAGCCAACAGTATCTCTGTGTATTTATTGTATGGAGGAGGAGGTGAGTTTGGATTATTCAAAAAGCCAGCAGTATCTCTGTGTATATAAGTTGTATGGAGGAGGAGGGGACTTTACTCTAAGACTCTCTGCATTATTCTTATATCTTTAGCTCTCTTAGTTTAAGTATGGTTAACCATCCATGTCCACCCAATGGTGACAATGAAAAAAAAGAAATCATGGAGAAAAGAAAACAGCAGCTACAAACTACAGTTGACAAGCAGATCGATCGTGTAAATGAACTTCAAACGAGTGCCTTCAACCTTGCAAACTACTACTTCGTCTTTCAAGGAATTATTTTAGGGGTTATCGTCAGTGGTACCAGAGCGCTGCGATGCTCAGATCGCTGGTTCCTTTTCAGCCTCTCTCTAATAGCAGCCATACTCAACTTGGTTTCATTGCTTGTAATTGGAGGCAATTATAAAAGAAGCGTCATGCAGAGAAACCGAACCAAGAGTGAGCGCAATAAATTGGAAAGTGATCTGGAGAAGCTAGAAACTTCACATTCAGATCATGGGCTCAAAAATAACATATTATCGTACTGGAGTTCAATAAAAATAGAAGCTTCAGGGCAGGTTACTTGTCAAGATCCTACAAGTGTAGAAATTAAGGATGAACCGGAACAAAGGCAGGTTGTGCCTGTTGATAATTACCAAAAAAAGCTGCATGATTTCTACTTTCTACTTTGCATGGGTCTGTTTATATGCTTTTCCGTCGTCGTGATTGTGGGTTGCTGGACCATTCCTTGCAAGAAAGCTCTTAAATGCATACCTCCCGTATCCAACACTGAGAACTGCATCAGGGTATGTGAAGGTGGCAAGTGTATGAGCATGTGCACCGAATACTAGAGCCTTCACCAGTTCTAGCTTTGAGCTAGCGTTATCCAAGTAGATTGGTACAACGTTGAATTTGGTGTTTTCTTCTCATATATATTGGTAACATGTATAATATAAAGCTTACCATATTTTCATGTACTAAATAAAGTGTCACAAATAGTCCCGTGTCTCCATGTTTGTAAATGTTCCTTCTACTCTGATCTATTGCTTTCTTATCCTTGTTTTTCGGTTCGTTCTATGTAAAATCAATGGTTGTTTGTATGAGATTGCTCAGTAACTAGATGGTGTGATAGGCCACAGCGATTCAGTAGCTACTATCTAAGCACCATAAAAATTTACTTACAGCCTGCTCTCTCAGCCACCAAAAGGTTCAATATCCATCAAGGAATAATAAGTACAATATTATTTACGCTAACATTTAACAAAAAGATGAAATAGGCACTAGTATACCGATGATTAGATAAACAATTTACATACGTTTGGCGCATGCCTGTGCTGCCAAATTTAATTTAGTCAACTTGGTCGACCAAAGAAAATACAATCTCCATGTGCTGGCACCTGGGAGCTTCCGTCGTCTAATTTGTCCCAACTGTATAATGGTGTGGAACTGGCTTCAGACCCCACTGTATTACGAGAGAGGACAGGTTCCGAAAACTTTCTTCCTTAATGGACCTGTATCCTCTGCCGACTGAACTTTTACCTAGGATCAAACAAATTGAAATACACAACCTTTCTTATAAACAGTAAAATTATTCACAAGAGCAATCAATATATATATATATACAGTCCCCTTCTATTGAGAGATTTCTCAAATAATTTTATTTGAGGGACGCCCTTTAGGGTACCCTACAATTCTTTTCCCAATAATCCAAACCATCTATTTTTAGGTATTTATTCATAGATCATCCTTACAAAAAATTAGACAAATCGGAAACCGTTTAGACATCCAATTGTGTCTTACAAAATCAATGAACACGGTGCTTTAAGAAAGTACTAAAATTTCAATAACTCAATTGAGTGGTCACATGATATCGGATTCAAGTGATTTTTTGTATAGATGATCTTTGAATGAGTATCTACAAAATAGACGGTTTGGATTAGTGAAATACAATCCGGATTGGGGCCTACAAGGAGTGTCCCTCAAATAAGCTTATTTGAAGGATCCCTCAATGGAAGCTCTTTGTATATATATATACATATATTTCCCCAAAATAAATAGAGAGATTCATTATTACACCCAATATGGGAGCCCAAATTATATAAAAAAAAACCATATATGAAATGGACTTTAGAAACACACCCAAAGTCCATTTACAACATAATTGTTAATGTATGCATTTTGGTTTTTTCTTTTGGCTTCCCTTGACAACTTTGTAATAGGATTTCTATTGTTATTTATCAAGCTCAAGTTTAGATTGAGAATAGCTTTTCTAGGTGTTCTAAACTAACAACTATCATATGGAGGTTCATGCAAATTAGCAAAGGTAAATTGTGTATTGCATAACATTGCATCATACTGTTTTCATAAAATGATGACTAGTCATCTGTTTCTTGGATGACTAGTCATCCTTGCTCTCCAGCTTGATAACCAACTTTTTTGTCCTATTCTTTTTTCTCTCTTGGCTGCCACATGGGATTCTGACCTACGGGAATTTTTGGTCTGTAAAGGCCTTGCGATTCTTCTTTGGGAAGCCGTCACTTTTGGGGATAGGTTTTGGAAAGTTTCATAGCAAACTTTCGCTTCTTCTTCTTCATGAGTAACCTTCATATTTTTCATCTTTGAGTTTCAAATTGTTTCTTTTTGAAAACTGCATTTGAAATATGAAAACTTTATCTTGCTAGATCAAACGCTCTATCATATACATCTAGGTCAGATTCAAGATTGATTTCTTCAAGAATATGGTTTCTTGAAGAAATTGGTCATTTTCTCCATGAATCCAAATTTCATTTCTGTCTGAGTTAGAGCTTGCAAGCTAGTGTCATGGGATGAAAGAGCTGGAGAAGGAGCTGCCATTGCCATGAAGAACTGAGCTTCAAGCTTTGCTAAGTTTGAGAAGAAGATTGCACAAAGGAGGTATAGCTCATCTTCCTAAATAGACCTAGGAATTTCTTGAGCTTGCTAGTGTTCTTTGTAAGAATCTTTTTTGCTTAGTGGATTGCCTGGTCGGTTAATGACCCCCAGTTTTTCCCAATGGTGGATTTCTGGGTGAACAATTTCTAGTTTCCATCTCTGTAAATTTTCTGAGTTTGTGTTCTTGATAGTTCACTAGTCATCTGAATTTGTGCGGTTGACTAGTCATCTTTTTCTGCTATTTGGTGTTTACTTGATTATGTTGTCTTCACACACTTTCACCATAGTTGTTGCTAGCACAAGGGATGCCTAGATTGATGGGTCCTTCTGAGTGCCTAGGTTGCCACTAGTAATTCTCTAGGCCTGCAGGTACATCTTGGTATGCTCTGTGTATGTTATTGTTTGGTATAATTCATATCTAATAGTTGACTAGTCATAAGAGTATTTGGTCAAGGTCTAGAGTGTGTGAAGGTTGTTGTGTTCTTGATTGAATATCTTTTAAATTTACCCCTCGTCACCTCAGTACCAATTTCAATAATAAAAAGGCTTTTAACTTCTTTTAAATTACAAAATTGCCATTGATTTCTTAAAACAAACCCAACCCAAAAACCTCATAAAAAAGCCTAAAACACTCAATAGGACATCAAAGTAATTTAATAATCAAAATTAAATTCAATAGGGCTAACTGTCATTTTTTAAGTTTTTTTTTTAGGTTTGTTTATAGAAATTAAATAGTGTAAAATTTATTTATAGTTTTAATGTTAAGAATGAATATATTACTAAATATCTCAAATGGATGTAGCCAACAGATGCAACAGCTGAAAATGGAAGAAGGAGGAGATGAATGTTGAGCTTTTAAAGATGCTAAAATAGTGGAGAAAAAAATGAAACATTGTCAAAATTATGAAAAATATTCTATTTTTTTGGTAAATCCAAGAAAATGAAAGACAGATAATGTCCAATTCCAAATATCCAATTATTTGGTATTGGTGTTTATTAAAAACGACCCCTACCTTTTATTTGCCAAAAAGAAAACGAGAGTCCAACAAGATTTCTTTTTTTTCTTTTTTATTTTTAAAAAAGCATAATTAAATAGAGCTCTTACTATTCATGGTTGCGACTGTAGTTTCTGTCGTCTCGGTTGATTTTACAATTTTTTTTATTTGTAATAATTACATTAACTTTTTTTGAGTTTGATATTTTTTTTGGTCTGAGTATCTACTTATTTTTACTTATGAGAATTTAAAAATTGTATTGGTAATTTTGGGTGTTGTAGTTCATGTACATGGACGGCAGACTGAGCTGCTACGGGCCCAGAGTTTTCCCCAAAAAAATTAGCCTAGTACAGGAGAGATTATAGAATAGTAAAGATAGTAAAAAAGGCGTATCTAATCTGCCCAACCGAATCCAAACGCCGTCTCCTCTGTTTTCTTTACGCATTGTGACTTTGTGGGCAGAGTTTTGTTGTCGCCATCAATTTTTGGCTGCGCGGAGGTTTTGTTCTCCATACAAGCGTCTTTCCACAAATTTTTGCGTTTGTCTCTATCAACAAGCATATGTGGTATTTTTGAGAAGCATATAAAATTTTTGCACTTAATTTTTCTTTTTACTCTCTTGCTATTACTTATGATTAATGTTCAGATGTTTGATGTTGTTGTTGGTATATTTAATTAAAAGTCCTATATTTTATTTATAAAAAAGGGTCATTCTACATTTTCTTTTTCTTTTTTTTTTTTAAAAAAAAAGCCCTTAACACATTATTTATAGGTATTCTTTTATTATGTTGGATTACAATTGGAATCCCAAGAGACCATACTATTCATAGGGTAACCTTTTGTTGTTGGTATATTATCTTCTAAGTCTCGCAAGGTAAACTTTTTAGATTTAAATAGTATTGTTTTGTGTTGAATTCTATTTATGTGGTGATTTTCATTTTTTTTAAAAGGCTTTTTGACAGGACCTGATCCAAATTCCGCTTTGGAATCCGAGTCAGACCCTGTGCGTGTCCGACATCTGGCAAATGTCGGGCATAAATGACCTATTTGCCCTTCTATACAAAACATGAGAAAATAACAAGGTTGACTTCTACCGAAAAACCGGCAGAGTTTCCCTTGTAACTGGCTCAATACCAAAACATTTTCACTTGCCAAACAAGTATACATATATACAACCAACTGCCATCATATGTATATATACATTCCAACAGTTCAAATCTCAGTCTAGGGCAAAAATCAGAGCGACTACTAAATGTACAAAAGAGTGAATCTGTTTACAAAACAAAATCCTACATCAGAAGAAAGGCGCGGAAGATGGAAAGTGGCCCGGTGGTGGATTCCTGTGCACGTCTACTGCCTGGGGGCGCAAAACAACAAAAAGGGTGAGTGGACCCAAAAACAAAGTTTAGAAAATACCATATGAACATACTAACCCCACTGTAAAAACAGTTATACAAACTAGCTTTTTTGCTTCATTTCTGAAATCAATGCCTGTATATAATTATATACACCTGAAAACAATTTAAACTATCACCTAGGTGTACCCTCTTTCCGTTAATTCCTTGTATCCGTCAATTCCTTGCATCACCATGGGTGACACATACTCGCAGGTCTCAGTGACATGAGGTCAGTCTGAGCTGCAACTGGCAGGATTCAGGGAACCGTAGTCCACCTTTATCCGCATTACTCGCTCCACACGAGTTCGAGTACCAAGGAATTCGTGGGGCAACTGTCAAGCATGCTGACTAAACCGAAGGCAACAAATATAATCCGAAGACAACATTTAATAACTGGGTACAAGGTGATTTAAGAAAATATAAAGTTTCTGAAGCAAAACTATTAAATAATTAACTTTCTGTAACCTTTTAAATTCTGCTGCCATTTATCTGACAATTAACGAGAATATCTGTTCCTATAAGCTTTAAAGGAAATTTCACTCGGCAGCATGCAACATAAAATATTTTACAGAATAAAACAGCTGATAACTGAAACTGAACTGCTTAAATTCATTTATTAAAACAAAGAGTCCACTCACTGATAGTCTGAGCTCGTTGGACCTCTTGAAGGTCCCTCCTGCGGGTCAACGGGTGCCCGGGTGCCTGATTCAATGACCATAATATTTTATTAATACAATATAGTATTAAATTAAAAATCCTACCCCCGGCTCCTAAAAGTACGTGCAGCAATTTAAAGTGATCCCTATGCCCATAAAAGCTTTCCTTCCACGTGGGGTAGTTTAGCGGTATCTTGGGACTCAAATAGCGCTAAGGTCCAAAAAGTCAATCCAAAACCCCACGGGTCCATGACCTCACAATATGATCCGGATGCCGCTAGAAGGTCCAATATATTTAGGACACATGTCCCGAGGGTATTGGTGTTGATCGGACAGTCGGATTGATCACAATCCTATAATCGCATAATTTCTAAACCCTCGCCCTAGGGTTCGCGTTTTCGGAGTATCCGGGACTCCGAGGGTATGTCCCGAGGGTACTGGTGTTGATCGGACGGTCGGATTGATCACAATCCTGTAATCGCATAATTTCTAAACCCTCGCCCTAGGGTCGCGTTTTCGGAGTATCCGGGACTCCGATTCACAATCCGTCGAATCCTACACGTTTCTAAAATTATCTCGAATAACATATCTAAAATTTATTACTATCCAACGGCTCGACAGTATTGAACCCGATAATCGCACAATATGGAAAATCCGTTCGAGGCTCAAACGGTATCCAAATTGAGATCCGCGAATTTCTACGCGCTCGTGACGACCTAAGGATTGCATCAGAACACAGTGTCACTGCACCACACTTGCCCACGCGCCGTCGCACGCGCCGGCAGCAATGGGTGTCCAAAGCGATAACGCATCACCAGAAAATCTCAAAACCAAGGCTCCAAACTCCTATTCTAGGTATAACACCATATTTGGAACCACTTTTGTTCTTGGACCAACCCCAAAAACTGACCGGAAGTCGGCCGATAGAAGTGGCCGAACACGGAGGCCGAAAGTCGGCCGACTTCCAATTTGATAACTGAACTAGCTACGGTAAAAATCAATGCAAACCTACCCAACCATCAGCTAGAGCACAGAAAATAGATAGAAATCCATACCTTGACAAATTCGGAGGATAATTGAAGGAGAACGAACAGTTTGAAGTTTTGACAAAACTGACTCGTTTTTGGACGGATTCCGGCGACTACAGTGACGGCTGGCAGCGGAGAGTGGTCGGGGCTTGAAGACGGAACCGAGCTGGTTCTGTTGGCGCCGACGGCAGGTGCAGAGGTGGTCGGTGGAGGGAGTTATGGACGTTTGAAGTGCGACGGCTGGAGGAAAAAAAACAGAGAGGGGGAGAGCTCGCGGGGAGAGAGAAGGAGAGAGAGAGAGAGAGAGAGAGAGAGAGAGAAAGCTGAGGTTTTTTATAAAATCTAATTTTTCAAATTACCATTTTGCCCCTCGTGATATTTTACTCGTATTTTCTTCGTTAAAACTCCGATTCGAGCTCACTTCGTGTTTACGAACTCGTGTCGTCGTGCTCTACGCAACGGTGTATGTGGAATTATCAAATTTCTTTTCGGTCAAAAAGTCAACTTTGAGTTCATAATTTATTCCAAGGGCAAAATTGTCTTTCCGCATAATAAATTACTAATTAAATATGAATTTTAGGTTTGGGTCATTACACTTTTATTTATGTTTAGAGATGCATTTGAGGATAAGGCTCATTACATTCCCCGACTAGGTGTATCTTTCTAGTGTAAGTTCTGCCCAACTAGCTTGCAAGGTTTATGCATAGTTACCGTTGATACATCCTCTTGCATGATTGGCGTGCGACAGCTGTTGACATGAGCTATCCTAATTAGTCAAGGAGATTTATTTCCTTGATTAATTAGGGGATTTACTTTCTTATTTTATATAGTTGGCATGTCCTTGTATAATGAAGAGATATTCTCCTAATTATTTACTGTATCTATTTCTTTGTAAAGCACTCATGTAAACTCCTATATATCCCTAATTATGGAGAAGAATATAATCAACCTAAAGTATTCAAACAATATTCATATTTTTATAACAACAACATTTTGTAGACTTTACTCACACGATATTGTGTAGTTGAATTTTTTTGTTTTTTTGTTTTGTTTTGTTTTTTGGTTGAACAAGCAAAACTTCATTGAGATGAAAGAATGCCCAAAGAAGAGGAAAAGGCAAGCAGAGGATCTAAAAGCTACTGGTATTTGTCTCAGCTACACGGTCAAAGAAGAGATACTTAGGCCATCTCCAGTCATGGGCAAAATAAAATTTTGGCCAAATTTGGAGGGGTACATTTGGCCCTTTAACCCTCCAACCGGGCCACATTTAGCCCAACTTTGGCCTATGCCAAATTTTTTGTGGGTCCCGTACGTGTGCTTTTGAAGAAGATAAATTATCAAGTGTGGGCAACAGCACGAATCATCTCGTGTAAATGCATATCCAACAGCCAACAATAAAAGCGCTGATGTCATCGATATATTTTTAAAAGCCTTTTTAAATGTTTTTAACAGTCCTGATCTCTTGGACTACAGGGGTCCAAGAGATTTGTGGTCACTCACAGTTGGATGTAAATTCAACGGTTCACTCACTCTTGCACTCCTTTTAAAAAACTTTTTTGAACCATTGGATTAATATCCAACGGTGGGTGACCACAATCTCTTGGACTCCTGTGGTCCAAGAGATCGGGACTGATGTTTTTAATTCGTGTTGTTTAAGAAAAATTTTATAAAAAATTATTGGTCATGACCATTGGGGTCAGATCATTTAAACCCAACTATTTTCTTTTTTTAATGTGGTCACCTTTTTAAATGTTTTCAATTCGTAAAAAATTACTGGTCATGACCATTGGAGGTCAGACCATTGAAACCCATCCTTTTATATGTATATATATATAATAAATGCGGTCACCTTTTTAAATGTTTTCAAGTGTTATTTAAAAAAAATTATAAAAAATTATTGGTCATGGAATGTTGTCTCTAAATAGTAGTTTAATTACATTAAACAATATATAGTTGTGGAATGTATGAGTATTGTACTATAGTTTTTTTTAAATAATAAAATATGAAGGGGGCTGGAGATGAAAAAATTTAACCATACACTATTCTTTAAAAAATTAATATTTTAAAGGACTAAATATTTAGTCATGGACTACATTTAGTCCTATAACTAGAGATGGCCTTAAAGCTTATACCTTAAACAAATTTCCGTTATAATAAAAAGTATTTTTCCTCCAACGTTAGGCTTTGGGCTTTTAGAAATGCACAAATTTAACTTTTACTTTGGGTCCTCGCTTATGCATTAACTATATATATGATCCAAAAGCCCAATGTGACACAGCTCTTTTCTCTACTCTCTAGGCGAAAAGAAGAAGCATCTCAAAATTTTCAGACCCATAAAGAAAACTTGAGAACCAGCCAGCCGCGTTAATCTTTTGGCAGGCAGCCAACATCACATTATCAGTAGCTAATTATCATTAAACACAAATTAGGGGTCCCTCCACTAGACACCCATGATCTTGAAATGACTGAATTAGACTAGAGATCTTGAATTATTTCAATTGTTTCCTCCGTGAATTGTTTTAAGCCACATATGCTCAAAGCTTTTGTGTGCGGGTGATCTGTAAAGCAAAAGGAGGTTGAAGCGTAATCCTTTTCAACAGTGTAAACTTTGCCAAGAAGATGTTCTCACGTTTCAATGGTTTCGTTGTGTTGATTCGTCCTTTAACAATGAATAGAAATCGTGCCTTTTTTTGTTTTGTCCAAGGTAGAATGGGGAAGGGGGTTACCTTACCTCATACGTTTCCACTACGGTACTACAAAACATAGACAGCAACATACACAATATTGACTTTTGAGTGTGAGAGTCAGTGAGTGTTTTGGCATATTCAAAAAGCCAACAGAAGTATCTCTGTATATATAAGTTGTATGGAGGAGGAGGAGACTTGAATTACTCTAAGACTCCTTGCATTGCATTCTTATCTTTAGCTCTCTTAGTATGAATATGGTTAACCATCCATGTCCACCAAATGGTGACAAAGAAAAGAGAGAAAACATGGAGAAAAGAAAACGGGAGTTGCAAACTACCATTGAGAAGCAGGATGATAAAGTACGTCAACTTCAAACGAGCGCCTTTATCCTTGCAAACTACTACTTCGTCTTTCAAGGAATTATTTTGGGGGCTATCGTCACTGCCACCACAGCGCTCAGATGCTCAGATCGCTGGTTCCTTTTCAGCCTCTCTCTGATAGCAGCCATACTCAACTTGGTTTCATTGCTTGTAATTGGAAGCAATTATAAAAGAAGCGTCATGCAGAGACACCAAACCAAGAGTGAGCTCATTGAATTGGAAAGTGATCTGAGCAAGCTAGAGACTTCACCTTCAGATCAAAGGCTCAAAACTAAAATATTAACCTACTGGGATACGACAAAGATTCAACATCCAGAGGTCGCTTTTCAACATCCTACGACCTCTCAACATCCTACGACCGTAGAAATTAAGGATGAACCGGAACTAAGGCATAGAAGGAGGGTCATTCCTGTTGTAACAAATCATCTACGTGAGTTCTACTTTGTACTTTGCATGGGTCTATTTATAATCTTTGCCGTCATTGTGATTATGGGTTGCTGGACCATTCCTTGCAAGAAAACTCTTCAATGCACACCCCCGATATCAAACGCCAAAGGTGATAAATGCATTAGGGTTTGTGAAGGTGCCAAGTGTATGAGCATTTGCACCCAATTCTAGGGCTTCAAGTTCAACAGTTCTATATAGCTTTGAGCTAGGGTTATCCAAGTAGATTGGAACCACAATAAAGTTTACCGTATTTTGATGCTCGTCATTATCTGTAATGGTTTATATGATTTTGTGCTTGTATACATATTTTACAAATAAGACTTTCTGGGTGTTATTAAAGAATCAGGCCTCATATAAAAGATAAGATTCTAATGAATTTAGGCCTTTAGCACAGAAAATAAAAAAAAGTTGGCTTTTCTGCTTGTAACTCATATTTTCTTACTTCCATATGATCATATTTATTTTTCGTGGCAAGCTTCCAAATCAAAACACTTTGCTTACTAACTATACATGAAAGCAAATTACCTAGTACCAAAACAATTTACCTATATGTGATAAGCTATAAACCACCAACTAGTACAAGGGATAGGGTAGAATATTATTATAATATTTAAGAAAAAGATGAAATATAGGTACATAATCTATGCTAACAAGAAAAGCCACCCCAGCCCAGCCAATAAATATTTATTATTTATTTATTATTCTTTTCGATTTTAGTCTTTTCTTAAGGAAAAAAATAAAAAGATTTAATAACCCTATACGTATCTCCTCTTCCCTCATCTCCCAACTCAATCGTGAAATCACTAGCAACACCAGTGCACTGCCTACCACACCTTTGAGCACCGCCAAGCTGTGCTATACCAGCAGGGCCGGAGCCACACTACTAGAAAACTATGGTATAAGCCACAGTTCTCCTAGCCACGGTAGTTTAAGACATTTGCACTAAAAACTCTTAAAGTTCTCTTCCTCTTTTGTTTAAAGCTTTGTGAATTTTTTTATTTTGTATGAGTTGGGTACCTTAATATTGAGTTTCATGAACTTTTTTTTTTTTCTCTATTGGAAAAAAAATTATTAATTTTTAAATCTTTAATAGTGTGGATGACGAAATAAGTATTTAACAAATTTAAAAAATGAAATTCATGATAATTATGAAGAGAATACAAGGAAAGTTATAAAACCTTGCAAGGGCTTATAAGGAGTTGGACTACTCCCCCTAACTATACATTGGTTTTGGAATGGAACCTCAATTCCTTTCATTCCCTTCTAATGTGAGCAACCCGCGCATGACAATCAATTTGGCAACAACTAAATATTTTTAAAACACATGAAAGACATTAAGCTTTTTTTTTTTTTTTTTCTTCAAGATTTAGAAATATAGCCACTTGAGGTTTCCTTGATCACTTCACAAGCCCTATTTGAGATTCCTCTTGCAGTACTCAAATCCCCTTCTAGATTCCTCAAGCAGTGCTCAAATCCCCCTCGAGTGGTTAAAATTCTAAAAGTCCTAAAAGGTGGACATAGATTAGGTTTAACACTCTTTTTTAGCCTCTACACTAGTTATATATGTTGAGTACAGAGAAAATTGTAAAACAATCAATTTGGTGAATTCAAGCATATATATGTTGATCTGAGTTCATCAATTCAAGATAATATATAAAAGGGTACTTTGATTTGTTTAAGCAATCTAAACACGTATATCGATCCATTGACTTGATACTTTTAATTTCAGATGCAATAAATCATATACATAAGATCAATTGCATGTTCAAGTACTTTAAAAAGATGACCAAAAGCCCAATGACCCCAAATGAAGAGCATCTCCAATTTTTCAAACCCATAAAGAAAACCTCAGCCCCACGTATCTTATTCGGCCGGAAAAATCACAAAATCAATTGCTAATAATTGTCATCGAAGACAAATTAGTGGTCCCTCCACTAGTCACCCTTGAGAAGATGCAAAGGTTTTCCTCAGGATGTTGATTGTTTTAAGCTTTTGTGTGTGGATAATATGCGTTAACAGGGAAGTTTTCCCTTTCAACGGTCTACACTTTGCCAAAGAGATGTTCTCACTTTCCAATAGACAAGCAGAAGTTTGTACCGAGAGCAACTTTCCTCCGCTCTGTTTTTTTTTTCGGTTCATACAGCGGTCGACAGCATTATTAATACAAAATCCGTCCTCGATTATATGTGTTGATACGGTGTTGACAACATTATCAGTACAAAATCTGTTCTTTAGCAAAGAACGGACGTCCTGCACTGAAAAGACTTGCTTTACTTTGAGTCTTTTGTTGTGTATAGAATCAGGTGCAGCTGAGTGTGAGAGTGAGTGTATTTGGATTATTCAAAAAGCCAACAGTATATTTGTATATATAAGTTGTATGGAGGAGGGGACTTTACTCTAAGACTCTCTGCATTCTTATCTTTAGCTCTCTTAGTTTAAGTATGGTTAACCAGACATGTCCACCAAATGGTGACAATGAAAAAAAAGAAAACATGGACAAAAGAAAAGAGGAGCTACAAGCTGTAATTGAGAAGCAGGACGATCGTGTAAACCATCTTCAAACGGGTGCCTTCAACCTTGCAAACTACTACTTCGTCTTCCAAGGAATTCTTTTGGGGGCTATCATCACTGCCACCACAGCGCTCCGATGCTCAGATCATTGGTTCCTTTTCAGCCTCTCTCTAATTGCAACCGTTTTCAATTTGGTTTCATTTCTTGTAATTGGAAGCAATTATAAAAGAAGTGTCCTGCAGAGACACCAAACCAAGATTGAGCGAAATAAATTGGAAAGTGATCTGGTGAAGCTAGAAACTTCACCTTCAGATCATGGGCTCAAAGCCAACATATTATCGTACTGGACTTCAACGATAATAGAAGCTTCAGGGCAGGTTGCTTCTGAAGATCCTACAACCGTAGAAATTAAGGATGAAAGGGAACAAAGGCAGATCCGCAAGGGGGTTGTGCCGGTTGATAATCATCATAAACAGATGCGTGATTTCTACTTTCTACTTTGCATGGGTCTCTTTATATGCTTTTCCGTCATCGTGACTGTGGGTTGCTGGACCATTCCTTGCAAGAAAGCTCTTCAATGCATACCCCCCATATCCAACACTGAGAACTGCATCACGGTATGTGAAGGTGGCAAGTGTATGAGCATGTGCACCGAATACTAGAGCCTTCAACAGTTCTAGCTTTGAGCTAGCGTTCTCCAAGTAGATTGGTACAATAAAGTTTATGTTGAATTTGGTGTTTTCTTCTCATAGATATTGGTACCATATATAATATAAAGCTTACCATATTTTCATGTAATAAATAAAGTGTTAACGCTGATAAATAATTTTATTTAATGCTGACAAATAGCAGGACCGACGTTGAGATATTCAAGACCTGGGGCGACGCCAAAAATATACCACACAAGAAAAATCTATGAGGATGTAGAATATTATAAAATGAGACCTACAGAATATCATTTATTTTATATATATCTCTATATAAGAAAGGATCGAAGACAAAAAAGAAAATGAGAGATGTATCTCTACGTAATATTATAAAATGAGAGATGTATATAAAAGCATTGGAGTACTCAAAAGAACCTGCTTATTTTTATACATCTCTCTATTACTTGAAGACAAAGAAAAAAGGCAAAAGGAATGAAACACAATGCTGGGATTCGAACTTGGGATGGACTTGAATTAAAAACCAGGCCTAACAAACACCGCTGGCGTTACTTTACGTCAATGTGTCTTTTATTTTGTTTATATAACCGTTGAATATGACCTGACAATGACCAAAAAAAAATACCTCCCTTTGAACCAGGGTCTAGGTCTGTCGCACTTCCTGCCCTGGCTCAGGGAGGGCCTAATAAATAGTCCCGGGTCTTTATTGCTTTCTTATCCTTGTTTTCCGGTTCATTCTATGTAAAATCGATGGTTGTTTGTATGAAATTGCTCAGTATGACAGTAACTAGATGGTGTGATAGGCCACAGCGATTCAGTAGCTACTATCTAAGCACAATTCATAACAATTTACTTACAGCCTGTTCTCAGCCACCAAAAAGTTCAATATCCATCAAGGAATAGGTAGTAGGTACAATACTATTTACGCTAATATTTAACAGAAAGATCAACTGGGACATCCTCTTATAGACAATCATGACTCATATGCAACAGCAGCTATGTTGTGGTGTGTTTCCGGTGAGGTCGAACATGCCGTCTTCAAATTCCCTGTGTGAATATGCATCTTTTCTTATCTAAAATTCTATATATATTTCACGAATGTTTTTACAGTTAACGTAATTCAAACGCTGTTCATTGTATTCACATGAAATGCTTAGACTGTGAATCTCATCATAACATAAGTGAAGCACACATCCTAGTGTTTATTTTTCAACTATTACCAGAACAACTGTGTTAAGATATTTTTCAATCGCTCACACGTAAGTAATTTTTGACCGTTAATATATGTAAGACCCAATAACAATCAGAAAGTAGGATGTGGTACTTTTATGGGCTGAAACTAATTGAAGCATTTGAAGAATATTTTGTGGTAAATAGGAACTTGTATTGAAGATTGGAATTCATATTTTCTGTTGTACAAGACAAAAAATGACATGCAGGGTTCAGTGAAAAAGGAGGGTAGCTGGGGATCTAAAAGGATTCTTCCTCGGACGTTGGTGTGGGCTTATGCATTAGTTTAGTGGGCTCAACCATATGTTCCAAAAGCCCAATATGACACACATTCTCTAGTGAAGAGATGATCGCGAAAAGAAGAGCATCCCATAAAGAAAACTTGAGCACCAGCCAGCCGCGTTAATCTTTTGGCCGGCACGCAACATCACATTATCAATTACTAATTATCATTAGAGACAAATTAGGGGTTCCACCACTACGACACCCTTGATCTTGAAATGACTGAATTAGATCAGAGATCTTGAATTCCCTTATTTTAATGCTCAAGCTTTTGTGTGCGGGTGATCCGTAAAGCAAAAACAGGTTAAAGCGTAATCCTTTTCTACAATGTGAACTTTGCCAAAGAGATCTTCTCACGCTTCAATGGAGCAACTTTCCTCTCTTATTCTTCCTCTGTTTTTTGGGTTGATTCGGTCCACAACACTATGAATGGAAATCTTGCCCTTTTTTTTTTCTTTTTCTTTTTTTTTCTCTCTTTCTGTCAAAGGTAGGACGGGGGAGGAGTTACTCACACGCACTCGTGCTTAGGGGTTACCTAGACGTTTCCACTATGTACTACCCTCATTGACTTCTGCTGTGTATCTTGTTGCGGCTCTAGATTTTGGAAGTCCTAAGCGAACATCCTAAATGGGACCTTATACTCTATATGTATAATTATGTGAATTTTTTTTGGTAAGTTAAGAAAATATTATAAGAACTGAAATTCACAATTGTAATAGAAAAGAAACAATCATATGTAATTTACACAACAACTTTATAAAATGCATCAAAACATCACTTAAATATTACCCATCTTGCATTTTCAATTTAAAAGTATCAATTAACTTTACATAATCAAGTTTTCTGTCATGTCTTTTTCAATTTCCTAATTGATATATACTAGGTTAATTGATTTAAGCTATAAATTTAAAAAATAATTAAGTTTTTATCGAGTTTCCTCTTTTTAATTTTGAATTGAGCAATTGGGTAAGTTTTTCTTCTTCTTTTTTTAAAAAAAAAAAAATATTTTTGAACTATGAGTGGGTGTTTATTGAGTTTCCTCTTTTTAATTTTGAATTGAATGATTAGGTTATTTTTTATTTTTTTACAATAATTGGTTTGGTTGTGCCCATGTATAATAATGTTGATATGAGTGTGAGAGACAGTGAGTGTTTTGGCATATTCAAAAAGCCAACAGAAGTATCTCTGTATATAAGTTGTATGGAGGAGGAGGGGACTTGAATTACTCTAAGACTCCTTCCATTGCATTCTTATCCTTAGCTCTCTTAGAATGAGTATGGTTATCCATCCATGTCCACCAAATGGTGACAAAGAAAAGAGAGATAACATGGAGAAAAGAAAACAGGAGTTGCAAACTATCATTGAGAAGGAGGATGATCGAGTAAATCAACTTCAAACAAGCGCCTTCAGCCTTGCAAACTACTACTTCGTCTTTCAAGGAATTATTTTGGGGGCTATCCTCACTGCCACCACAGCGCTCAGATGCTCAGATCGCTGGTTCCTTTTCAGCCTCTCTCTGATAGCAGCCATACTCAACTTGGTTTCCTTGCTTGTAATTGGAAGCAATTATAAAAGAAGCGTCATGCAGAGACACCAAACCAAGAGTGAGCTCATTGAATTGGAAAGTGATCTGAGAAAGCTAGAAACTTCACCTTCAGATCAAAGGCTCAAAACTAAAATATTAACCTACTGGGATACGACAAAGATTCAACATCCTCAACATCCTACGGCCGTAGAAATTAAGGATGAACTGGAAGTAAGGCATAGAAGGAGGGTCATTCCTGTTGTTACAAATTATCTACGTGAGTTCTACTTTGTACTTTGCATGGGTCTATTTATAATCTTTGCCGTGATCGTGATTGTGGGTTGCTGGACCATTCCTTGCAAGGAAACTCTTCAATGCACGCCCCCGATATCGAACGCCAGCGGTGATAAATGTATTAGGGTTTGTGAAGGTGCCAAGTGTATGAGCATCTGCGCCCAATTCTAGGGCTTCAAGTTCAACAGTTATAGCTTTGAGCTAGGGATATCCAATCCAAGTAGATTGGAACCACAATAAAGTTTACCATATTTTGATGCTCGTTATTTAATCTATAATGGTTTATATGATTTTGTGTTTGCATACATTATTTCAAAAATAAGACTTTCTGGATGTTATTAAAGAATCAGGCCTCATATAAAAGATAAGATTCTAATAAATTTAGGCCTTCAGCATAGAAAATAAAAAAAAGTTGGCTTTTCTGCTTGTGACTCATATTTGCTTACTTCCATATGATCATATGTAATTTTCGTGGCAAGCTTTCAAATCGAAACACTTTACTTACAATTTACCTATATGTGTAAGCAAATTATCTAGGACCAAAACAATTTACCTATATGTGATAAGCTATAAGCCACCAACTAGTACAAGGGATAGGGTAGAATATTATAATATTTATAAAAAAGATGAAATATAGGTTCATGTGAAGGAAGTTGAGGTTCCACTCCAAAATCAATTGGCAATGGGAGGAGTAGTTCAACTCCTTATAAACCCAGGCTAGGTCCCTTAACATTTCAATGTGGGACAAACACTCTCAACACGCTCCCGCATGTGTGGCGAACTTTCAAGCCTAACACGTAGACAACACATATTGGGTGACGTGGGAGCACGTGTGGCCGTTAGGCCCAACACGTGAAGCCTTGCTCTGATACCATGAAGGAAGTTGAGGTTCCACCCCAAAACCAATTAGCAATGGGAGGAGTAGCTCAACTCCTTATAAACCCAGGCTAGGTCCCTTAACATTTCAATGTGAGACAAACACTCTTAACACATATAATCTATGCTAACCCAGTAAGTGTGAGAATATGAAAGTAAAGAGTCCTACATTGGAAAATTAGAAAACCTTATAAGGATTTATAAGAAATTGAACTACTCCTTCCATTGCCAATTAATTTTGAAATACAACCTCAACTTCCTTCAACAATGACAAAGTGATGGATGAGATTATTAAGAATTTACCTAAGTTCGGAGTTTGCATGTCGACCAAAGAAAAGACAATCAACATGTGCGACCTGGAAACTTTGTCGGTACGACTCTGCATAATGGAGTGGGGCTGGCTAACTATAATGGACCTGCATCCTCTTCCGCCTGAATTATTACAAGAATATATATATATATATATATAATCAGAAATATAAATAGAGTTCGAAAAATAAATATAGCCAAGGTACTGCTAAAATAGCGGAGCAACAAGGAAAATTCTCACTACAGTATGTGGAACAGTGGAAGCTTATTTGTATTTACCAGGTCAGATTATGTGGCCAGCCAGTAAATATTTATTGTTCTTTTAGATTTTAGCCTTTTCTTAAGGAAGAAAAAAAAAAGATTTAATAATCCTCTTTCCTCATCTCCCAACTCGATCGTGGCATCACCAGCAACACTGGTGCACTGCCTGCCGCACCTTTGAGCACCACCAAGCTCCGCTACCAGCAAGGGCGGAGCCACACTCCTAGAAAACTAGGGTATAAGCCATAGTTATTCTAGCCACGGCAGTTTAAGATATTTGCGCTAAAAACTCCTAAAGTTTTAACATTTCTTTCTCTTCCTCTTTTGTTTAAAGCTTTGTGAATTTTTTATTTTCCTCAAATTTTTTTTGTATGAGTTGGACACCTATATTGCGCTTTATGAACTCTTTATTTTTCTATTTCTTTTCTCTGTTGGAATATAAAATATTAATTTTTAAGTCTTTAATGCTGTAGATGATGAATTGGTATTTAACCAATTTAAAATATGAAATTCATGATAATTATGAAGAGAAGACAAGTTTTATGAAGAGCCCCCTCTAATTTGAAATCTTAGCTACTAGCCACGCTATCACCAATTCCATGTGAGAATGTAAAAGTGAAAATGTCCTACACTGGAAAGTTATAAAACCTTGCAAGAGCTCCTAAGGAGTTAGGCTACTTCCCCCCGTTGTCAATTGGTTTTAGAGTGGAACTTCAACTACCTTTTCATTTCCTTTTGATGTGAGCAACCTGAGCATGACAATCAATTTGGCAACACACTAAATATTTTTAAAACACATGAAAGACATTAAGCCTTTTTCTTTTCTTTTTTTTCCCTTCAAGATTTAGAAATTTAGCCACTCGAGATTTCCTTGATCGCTTCATTAACCCTACTGAGATTCTTGCAGTACTCAAATCCCCTTCTAGATTCCTCAAGCAAGTGCTCAAATTTCCCTCAAGTGGTTAAAATTCTATAAGTCCTAAAAGGTGGACTTAGATTAGGTTTAACACTCTTTTTTAGCCTCTACACTAGTTATATATGTTGAGTACAGAGAAAATAGTAAAACAATCAATTTGGAAGGTGAATTCAAGCATATATATATGTTGATTGAGTTCATCAATTCAAGATAATATATAAAAGTATACCGTTATTGAATTCATCCATTGACTTGATACTGTTAATTTCAGATGCAATAAATGAGCATCTCCAAATTTTCAAACCCCATAAATAAAAAATAGTAGATGATGTATCAATAATTGAATTACAGAGTAGAGATCTTGAATTATGCAATGGTTTTTTCAGGATGTGGATTGTTTTCAGCCACATGCATGCCCAGCTTTTGTGTGTGGGTGATATGCGAAGCACGTTCACGTGTACAAACAGGGAAGTTTTCCCTTTCAACGGTCTACACTTCGCCAAAGAGACAAGCAGAAGTTTGTACCAGGACGAGAGCAACTTTCCTCCGCTACGTTGTTGTTGTTGTTTCCCTTTTTTTTTTATTGCGGCTGTCAATAGCATTATCAATACAAAATCCGTCCTCGATTATATGTGTGCCAAAGTGGAATACAGAGAAAGAAAACAAAGAGGAAGTGAGTGCGGAAGCAGAAGAACAAAACATCAGAATCGATCCATGGCAAATGATACCATGTTAAGATAGGAAGACTGAAAAACACAATAGCAGAGAATACAAGAAATAAAGTAGAGAGAATTCAGAGATTGAGAGAAAAGAGTTGTATTTCTCATTAAGCTCAACTAAGCACAATTACAGTATTTATATCAGCTTAGCTAAAGCCTTGTTCACGTTTTCTAACCTCTCTAACTTTTCTAACCTTCTCTTATCAATGCTAACAGTTTTCCTATAAACTTCTTAACAAGACTAACAATATCTCAACAGCTTTACTTTTTAATCTTCTGACATGTGGCAGCACTAGGACCATTGATATCTTTACAGATATGTGGTCGAAAACATTATCAATACAAAATCTGCCCTTTAACAAAGAACGGACTTCCTGCACTGAGAAATCTTGCTTTACTTTGAGAATCAGGTGCAGCTGAGTGTGAAAGTGAGTGTATTGGATTATTCACAGAAGCCAACAGTATCCCTGTGTATATAAGCTGTATGGAGGAGGAGGGGACTTTACTCTAAGACTCTGCATTGTTATCTTTACCTCTCTTAGTTTGAGTATGGCCAACCATCCGTGTCCACCAAATGGTGACAAAGAAAAAAAAGAAAACATGGAGAAAAGAAAAGAGGAGCTACAAGCTACAATTGAGAAGCAGGACGATCGTGTAAACCATCTTCAAACAAGTGCCTTCAACCTTGCAAACTACTACTTCGTCTTTCAAGGAATTCTGTTGGGGGCTATCGTCACTGCCACCACAGCGCTGCGATGCTCAGATCGCTGGTTCCTTTTCGGCCTCTCTCTAATTGCAGCCATACTCAACTTGGTTTCATTGCTCGTAATTGGAGGCAATTATAAAAGAAGCGTCATGCAGAGACACCAAAGCAAGATTGAGCGCAATAAATTGGAAAGTGATCTGGCGAAGCTAGAAACTTCACCTTCAGATCATGGGCTCAAAAGTGACATATTATCGTACTGGACTTCAACGAAAATAGAAGCTTCAGGGCAGGTCGCTTCTCAGGATCTTGCAACTGTAGAAATTAAGGATGAACCGGAACAAAGGCAGATCCGCAAGGGGGTTGTGCCGGTTGATAATCAACACAAACAGCTGCGTGATTTCTACTTTCTACTGTGCATGGCTCTCTTTGTATGCTTTTCCGTCATCGTGATTGTGGGTTGCTGGACCATCCCTTGCAAGAAAGCTCTTCAATGCATACCCCCCATATCCAGCAATGACAACTGCATTAGGGTTTGTGAAGGTGGCAAGTGCATGAGCATGTGCACCGAATACTAGAGCCTTCAACAGTTCTAGCTTTGAGCTATCTAGCGTTATCCAAGTAGATTGATTGGTATCATAATTAATAAAGTTTACGTTAAAATCGGTGTTTTCTTCTCATATAATATAGTAAATTTACAATATTTTCATGCTGTGGTGATTTAATCTGAAATGGTTTATATAATCTTCGACAGTTTCAGCTTAGCACAATCTAACAAGGCTATAACCATAAGAGTTGAAAAGATCTTTGTGGTCTATATTATATTATCCAATCCAGCCACCTGTCATCTTTGTAGTCTTGGATTTAATGTTAAGTCCTTTTATTTTCTTGGATTTATTTTCAAGTTGGGCTGCCACTCAACTCAATCTCAATATTATTTACGCAAATATTTACGTTTGGTGTTTGCAATTGCATGTGCTTCAGGCCATCTGTTTTGTGAGAGAAGGCAACATCCCAAGACTTTCTTCCTTAATGAACCTGCATCCTCTGCCGACTGAATTTTTACGAGAATGTACCTCATTTTAATCACAAAATTACCAAATATTTAATCTTCTAACACAAGAATACAATTTCTTTTTTAGATTGCATAATGGACCGGGCGGTTCAATTATTTGGAGCCCATTACATAAAGATTTTAGACCAGCTGGCCCATAATCTAAGACGGCTAGTCTTGTACTTGGCACCATGTGCATCCAAATGGCAATTGGGAAATAATAAAGTGTTATTTTCTAAACAATTTTTATTTCCAGACAACCAATACAAGAATTCCTCTCTTTCGTCAAACTTCCATTTCTTCTAAACTTTGTTTGTAGTATTGGGATGTATAACTGATAAGAAGGATTTTATTGTGTATCTTGTAGAATAAGGTGCAGTGAGTGTAAGTAAGTGTACTGGCTTATTAAAAAGCCAACAGCATCTCTATATCCAAGTAGATTGGTATCACAATAAAGCTTATGAAATATTTTTACTTATCACTTTAACTCAAGGTGTATGTTCATTATTCTTCTTAATATTTAACACGTGTTTATAGATATAACCATAGTTAACTTTTTACTTTGATTTATGTAACCATGGTTATGCTCATAGACACATGTCAAGTGTTGAGAAGGGTGGTGAGCATACACTTTAGGTTAGAGTGGTGAACAAAAATACTCTCATAAAGCTTATGTTCAACTTATGTTTTCTTCTCATAGATTGGTACCACATTATAAAGCCTACCATGTTTTCATGCTCGTTAATATCTGTATTATGTAATGGCTTTTGGCAACAAATAAAATAAAGAATATGTAATGGTATATGTGATTTCACAAATAAGAAATAATAAATGCGACCTTTTGGGTGTTTAGGCCTCATAAAATATAAGATTTCATGCATTTAGGGTTATAATCTTGAGTACAGAAAATAAAAGAGCATAAACCTTATAAAGTTATAATCTTCAAGGACAGTTTCAACTTAGCATAATATAACGAAGAAATAACTACAAGAGTTATTGCAGAAAATTAAATCCATTCGTTCATTTTTTTTTGGCTGGAAATTTTTTAATTTGTTATAATCGACATTTAATTGGTGATTCAAACACATTCTAACTAATTAATTGTAGAAAATTAAATACTTGTGTAGAACATCAAATATATTTTCATAGATATGTCAAATAGTAATTAAGGAGGCTCAAGCCATTCAAACAATATAACCAAATATCCAAGTTCCATTAAATATACTTGTGGTTCCAGCCATGGCCCTTCTCTCTATATTCTCTTCCTATTCCCTTCTCTCACTTACTCTCTCTAGAGGAAAATACCCTTCAGATGTCCTAAGGGGCCTGGTCAGTCAGTTGGTGGGGTGGGTTCCACAAGATTACATTAGCAGTTAATTTAACGAAAAGATTAAATTGGACAAGTTTGAAAACATTAGTGGTGTAAATTAATAAAATTAAAACCCTGAGGTCCATATTGAGAATGACTCCAAACCTTTAGGGCATTTTTGTCGTTAGCCGTATAAACAAAGAGGAACTTTGTTTGGCTCCTTCCTCCTCCTTTTACGATCACCGTCCCCCCACCCCCAACCCAGAGAGAAAAAAAAGGTAAAAAACCAGTCAATCATGAAATGCACACGCAGCCAGCAACCCATCGACTTCCTTATTCAACCAAATTTTTTATTATCATCACAAAACAACATAACCTGACCATAGTAAAACAATTCAAAGATATATAGTACATAGGGAAGGGCCATGGCTGGCAATCATGGCCGAAGCGGGTGGGGTGTATGTCGAGAGGGGAGAGGGGGAGTATGTGTGCTGACAGGTTTACTTTATTTTTTATTTTTTCGAGTTATAAATTTAAAGGTAGACTTGTCATTTTCATATTTTCTTTTTATGAAATCAACAATTTTTTAAAGGAATTTTAAGAAAATGGGGTTTTGTGAAAACAATTTAAGACTTTAGGGAGTGTTTGAGTAATTTTAAAAACCTCAGGGGGATTTTGTAAAAAAACACAACAAAAAAAAAATCAGGAAGTATAATGTAAATAACTCTAACTAGAAGAATTGAAATGGTAGAAAGAAGTACCGCATTGATGATCACATATCTAATATAGATAAGTCTCACATACATTCGTTGGGTCCGCCTCTATTAAAGAGGTTGTCATCAAAAATTATTTTTTCCCCCTTCCTTTCTTAACTATGGCAAAAAAACAAAACGGAATAAACGGGCCTGTTGAAATAATTTAGCATTGCCTTTTCATGCGAATTAACGGATGAATTGGACAGCTCCCACTTGTAGAGTAGAGAGAATGAAGAAATTGAAAACTTCTACACAACTTATATGCCGTACGCTCCCACTTGTGATGTTGTGAACCAAAAAAAAATACAGTCTCCACGTGGTCGTATTTTATTTCTTTCTTAATGGACCCGTATCCTCGACGACTGAATTTTTACGAAAAGAATAAAAAAAAAAGAGTCAAATTAGACAAACATTTAGAAAATGGCCACAGATGAATGCAACAGCGGAAGATGGAAGAAAGATGCTAAAATATTCTCAAAATTAAAGAACATATTGTCTTTATTTGGTAATATCCAAGCAAATGGTATTTCTTTCTAAATATCCAATTATTTGGTATTTGGTGTTTATTCAAAACGACCCCTACCTTGTATTTGCGGTACCAAAAAAAAAGAAGAAAGCAGAAGTCCAACAAGAATTTTTTTATTATTAAAAAAAGAAAAAGAAAAAAAAAGCATAATTTAATAGAGCTCTTACTAATCGTTAAAGGAAGGAAGAAAGGAAAGAAGGAAAGCTACAAACCAAAATTTGTGTGAATTCTACAGAAAGGTGGCTGCCAGTCCTCTTGACATTCTTTTATGGGAGAATTTCACTTGAACCCCATGAGGTTTAGTATAACTGCGCTCAAACTCCACACGTTTCATTTACTATAGTCACACTCACAAGTCACAACCCACAAATCTAACATCTGTTAGGGTAACGTAAACGGTCCGGGGGCAAGACCGTCTTTCCATCAACCCACCTCCAGCACACTCATATCCGGCCCCATCCCCAATCCCTATCGCAAATTTTGAAGAAAAGGTGTAGTTTGGGGAAGATCAAGATGACCAAGCGACTGTTCCAAAACATCCTCAAGTTTCCAAGGGACAAGATGAATGAAGAGATTGAGTTGAGAGAGCTCTCGACAGATGATTTGGTTTTGAATGTGCAGTCTAAATGCTTATGTACATTGATTTTAGTTGTGATTTTTGGAGGGAGAGAGGGCGGGATGGGGTGGGGTTGGAGCTGTTTTTTTCTCTCCCTGTGATCTTATTTTATATTTAATTTTTTAAATATATTGGTTACTTTTTGTTTGATGTTAACTTGTTTTGCATAACCGCCTTTATTATTGAAAAGGGTGTTTTTTAATTATTTCCTCTTTACTTACAACCGTGTTTTTGTCTGAGCGCCTAACAAAACCATAAGGGGTGGAGGGTAAGACTCGAATTTCAAGGGCTATATATACCAGACCTTATGAAGAAATAAGAATATGTTGTGTTGTTAAAGGACGAAGAACCCAACTATAGAAACTTAGAGTTTGTTTAGGAGTGATTTTAGGAGGGCTAAAATTACTTATGGGCATAAGCACCTCTCTCACGCTTCTCCATATAATCTCTTTAAATGATTTTAATTAAGCTATTTTCGGGAGAAACACCTCCAATGTGCCTCTCCATAAAATCACTTAAAATTAAAACCACTTAGGGCTCGTTTGGTACACAGGACTGTCTTGGCATGGACTATGCTTAGGGACTGGCTTGGCTTGGCTTGGCTTGGTCTAAGTTGGATAACACTTATCCTGCGTTTGGTGTATGCTTGGATTAGGAGTATAATTTTTTTATTTTTTCAAAAATATCTATATATATGTATATATGTATTTTATAATATATATAATATATATGTATATACATGTATATAAGTATATTATAATAATATTATATATTTTAAATAATATAAACGTACATACATATATATAAGTGTATATAGGTGTATATATGTATATTATAATATACATGGGTATAATACATATACATATATTTATATATATGTATGTATATTATAATATATAATATATATGGGTATGTTATAATAATAATAATAATAATAATAATAATATACATGTATATATGTGTATATATGTATATTATATATGTATGTATATATACATATATATTATATATATATTATAAAATACATATGTATATATAATATATGTATAATATATGTATATATATTATATATTATAATATACATATATATACGCATATACATGTATATAATATATGTGTATATAGGTGTATCTATATATTATAATATATACATGGGTATAATACATATACATATACATATGTATATTATAATAGATAATATATATGAGTATGTTATAATAATAATATACATGTATATACGTGTATATATGTATATTATAATATATATACATATAATGTATATGTCTATATACGTGTGTATATGTATATTATAATACATACATGGGTATAATATATACACATATATGTATATATACTTATATATATGTATTATAATAATATATATATTACATATATACATGTATGCTATTATTATAATATTAATATGCATGTGTGTATGGGTATATTATAATAATAATATACGTGTATATATCTATATGTATTTATATATTATATATGTATATATGTACATTAATATATATATACATGTATGCTATTATTATAATATTAATATGTATGTGTATATGAGTATATTATAATAATAATATATGTGTATATATCTATATGTATTTATATATATATTATATATGTATATATGTGTATATATATACTTGTATATGTGTATATACATGTATATATGTACATTATAGTATATGTGTATGTAATAATAATAATAATAGTAATATATGTTATTAGTATTACAATATAATATATGCATCTCATACATTGGTAAACATAGGACTAGCTAATCCTCCCTTTCTACATGGGATTAGTAGTCCCCTCCTAAGGAGGTGGTTTTGGTGGACCCGGTATTAGCAATCCCATCTAAGACTAGAATTAAATGAAACAAACATGGTACTAAATTTAGTCCAAGCCAGTCAAAGCCAAGCCTGTGTACCAAACGACCCCTTAAAGTGATTCTCCATAAAAGTGATCATTGGCTTATGCAGAATCACTTCCAAAAGAGCCATATTCTACATACTGTAACGAATAAGCAATGAGAAACGATATGGTGTACATAATATTGTATATATGAACTTTTAAAAGTTGCATTACGCATGTTGTACATATTGTCTATATAAACTTCAAATTATTTCTTATATCCATTACAGCATATTGCATATATTATTACTTAACACAAGCAGTATTAAGTAATGCACCTACATAACGAACGATGATAATACACCTACTACACACAAATGCCACTAATTTACCTATACTAATTTGTAGGTGTACTTAGATTAATTTACCTATTTCTCAACACACACACACACAAACTACACTTGTACATATTGTTTACCTATATGTTATACAACTACTAAAAAACTGGTCTAAAAGCACGATCTAAAGAGCAAAAAAAAGATATTCATGTCCTTTTGAAACACATTTGACACATACACGTAGTAATTGTGTGATATACGGGAAAAACATAATTGTTTTGTGTCCAATGCCAACTGAAGAAGGAAATAATTGTGCCTAAATAGTTTAGGCACAAATTTCATGTCCAATTATCATATCATCATAGAGTTATCACTTAACTAAGAAAATAGTTGAAGCTTTTTTAACCGTAAAAAATATACTTTTGTGCCCTTTTACTTACAAATTATATTAATAAACAATTATACCCACAAAATATTATTTATCTTTTATTTACCAATAAAAAACAAGAAACTTAAACGCACATTATTTTAAGCATTATGATATAGTATTGGGCACAAATATTAATTTTTCTTTTTATTTCCTCCATCTCTCCCTCGCTGTTTTTTTTATTCTTTTCTTTTTCCTTCTTCTTCTTCTTTTCTTGGTCTTTTCTTCTTCTTCTTCTCTCTCTCCCTTCTTTTTCTTCTCTTCTCCTCCTTTTTTTTTTTCATTGCTTAACCAACCCAAACCGAGCCACCTCTCAAGTAACAAAACACCACCAAGATTCAGGGCCGGTTATAGGATTTTGAGGGCCCTACGCAAAACTTAATTGAAGTCCTCACATAATCAAATATGAAATACTTAAAATAATAATAATAATAATCGCTTAATGTCATAAAATATTTTTTTATAACTAAAATTCATCATCAATTAGTAAGTAATAACAATCACAAATCAAATCACAAATTTTTTAATGTTTTCATTCGATAAACTTAAATTTTAGTATGTTCGATAAGAAAAAAAAATAGTTCAAGAGAAAGAAGAAGACATGAATTTTTTATTTTTTTTGGTTTTGTTTTGAGTGGAAGAAAGTAATTTTTTTTTTTTTTTAAAGGAGAAAGTGTATGGGTGTGATATATACTATTGTTAGTTTAGTTGGATCTTTCCCCTTGTAATTTTCACGTGCTTCTTTTTTTAAACTATTTTAAATTTTGTTCTTATAATAAAAAGAGAATAAAATTACAAATGTATTCACATTACTAAGACTCGAACCTTGGGCTTGTACCAACTCCACCAAATACATTTTTTTTTGTCAATGTGCTGCACGTTGGAGTATATATGCACTATAAACCAACTCTACCAAATACGTTTTTGTGTCAATGTGCTGCACGTTGGAGTATATATATAGTTTTTATAATATTAATATGTATTATATAAAGTAAAAAAATTTCAGGGGCCATAAAAAATCAGGGGCCCTGTGCAGTGACGCCACTTGCACCATGATAGGGCCGCCCCTGCCACGATTTCTCTAAAGTAAATTTTCTGTCTAGTTTTTTGTTTATCTTCTACTTGGGTGTTGAGATGAGAATCTGAGTTTGTCTTAATTAATTTCTTTCTTCGATTTTGGGCATGAAATTTTTTGTTTATGGGTGAGTTTATGAATGCATTTTGATTTCAATTAGCGATTTTACGAATTGGTTTTGAGTTCAATTGGGATTTTCTGATGTTGTGCTACTGCGGTTTTGAATTTTTGTTTTAGAATCCTCAAGAAAATGATTGTTCAACTTGATGGAATGAAGCAACGAGATTTTCTATTCAGAACATTAGAAGGTACCTTCGTGTTCTTCTTCTTTTCTTAGAAGCAACTTGAGGTAATGTCTGGATGTATGCATAGAAGAATTTCTCTATATATATCATTGTTTGTTGGCAAATTTGGTACCAGAAAAATAAATTTGTTTTTCAACAAATTCATCTGTTAGTTTAAAAAAAAAAAAATCAGAATTACAGACTTATTCTATCCTGATTTTTTTGGAAATAGCCCCCGTATTTTCCCTACTGAATTGCAGCCCAATGGCTACGATTGGAAAGCCGTGTGTTAGCAAACTTTGGCCCAGAATTGTTTGAAAAACTACAAGAATTAGCTTTATTCAAGGTGCGCTTATGGAGAGGCGAATATAGTTGCATTGCAGATGAACTTGCAAAGGAAGGACACAACCAAACTAATCCTCATATATGATTTTCTACTTGGCCTTCTTGTATGTAGAACCTCAAGTTATGTATGTATAATCGAAAATAGAACAATGGACAACAATTATAACGCTAGTTTTCGTAGCAAATTAAAGTAAAAGAATTTCAGAGCAACGCCCGGCACCCTAAATACAGTAGTCAAACGCTGTCTTTAAAGACAATCAGGAAAATGAGTTACCTGAGCCGCCAACCAAATATAGGTCCTCTTTTGGTCACCTGCCCATCCAACTGGTTTTGGTGAAAAATTTGTTAGAAGAGTTTATGAACAAATAAGTGGACGAGAGAAAGAGAATGAAAAGTCTTGGCTCATGTTTGATTTGTTTGAAGCTGCCAAATCCTGCCTTGCAAGAAAAGATCCTATACGTCTTCAGAAACCAGTCCTTCTCTTTGTGGATGCTATTAGATTTGGAGGGAAACTAAGTTGATAACATAGGCATATGTGGCTGTTTCTTATTGGGTTGTCACACCAAATCAATCATCTGACCTGGCATCATGCTATTTTTAATTATTCGAGTTGGAACACCAAAAATCAGGAGAAGATTATTCTGCATCCGTTACAGGGAGGGAGGTTTTGGAAAAAATAAATAAGGTGTTGTTATTTTCACCTTATGATTTTTAAGGACTTAAAAAAAATCTGAATTCACGTAACCCACTTATTGTACCGTTTGAAACAAAAACAAAAATAAAAAGAACTAGTCCAATCGCTCACATTTTTCTCATATTAGACTAAAAAACTAAAAGATCCAGAAAATCAAAATATTAGAATATCATTTGTATAAAAAAATAAAAAAATAAAAAAAGTTGTTGCCAATGCCATGCAGTCCCATATGTTTCTTAGAAGGAAGATTTTATTAGAATCTATCTTTATATATATAGTAGTAAAGGAGGAGGTTGCTCTGCACTTTGCATATTCTTATATATCTTTAGCTCTTTTAGTGTGAGTGCATTATCCACTTCTGTGCGTGTGCTGCATACTGATGGCTAACAATCCATGTCCAACAAATGTGGAGAAAGAAAATATAGAGAAAAGAAAAGAGGAGCTACGAACTATATTTGAGAACCAGAGTGATCGTGTAAAACATCTTCAAACCAGTGCCTTCACCCTTGCAAACTACTACTTCGTTTTTCAAGGAGTTATTTTGGGGGGCATTGCCAATGTGAGATGCTCAGATCGTTGGTTCTTTTTCAGTCTCTCTCTAATGGCGGCCATACTCAATCTGTTTTCATTGATTGTAAATGGAGGGAATTATAAAAGAAGTCTCATGCATAGAGACAATACCATCCGGGAACGCGATCAATTGCAAAGTACTCAGGCCAAGCAAAATTATTCACATAATTCAGACCGAAGATCCGAGAATTCACCAACAATACTAGTCTCTGAATGTGAACCAAGTCCTTCAGCGCCAACACAACATCAAGAGGCTGCTTCCCTAGATCCTAGAAGCCTACTACAACAAGCTTCTGAACTGAGACCAACTACTTCAGTGCCAAGACAACATCAACAGGTTGCTTCTCAAGTTCCTGAAAGAGCTTGGTCCGCTCATGTTGAAAAATATATAAAAATTCTACGTGCTATCTACTTCCAAATTTGCATTGGTCTCTTTGTAAGCTTTGCCATCATCGTGCTTGTGGGTTGCTGGACCATTCCCTGTAGGAAAGCTCACCATGGCAAGCACCCCAGTGAGAAGTGCATTAGGCTTTGTGAAGGTACCAAGTGTATAAGCATCTCTGCACCCAATACTAGGGCTTCTTCAGTAGTGTAGTGTACGTTGATCAACAATAAATTCTGTGTTTCACCCTCCACTTATCAATGCCACTACAGTTGGAGTTCGTGCTAGTCAATTGCAATGTTTTGTATGATTTTGTGCGATAACGATTTACCAATAAAACCAACTCTAAGGAACATACTATGTGGCAATTTAACACATCAGTTGGAGATACTTTAAGAATGTATGCGATTTTTTTTTAGTGTTATTTCTTAACATTCATAAAATATATAACGTAGTAATATTAATACAAGAAAAAATATTAATAATCAAGTGACACATGATGATGTCTAATAGCAGTTATTAGACACTAATAGTGCCTTTAGCCACCCAAGCTCCACAATTAAGGTTTTTTCATGTAGTGTACTCGTCACAAATTTTTCTTTGTCTTGACCCAAGCACACACCACATCACGCAACTCAATGTCATGCATTAAATAAAGACCACATAAAGTATAAGATTTTGATGAATTTAGGCCCTTAATACACATGAATGACAACAACAACAAAAACACCTTACAATCTTCAAGCTAAGACAGTTTTGACCTAGCAAAATCTGTCATATTCTGGGATCGGCTCCGCCATAGCACGATATTGTTCACTTTAGGCCCCCCTCTCTGTCCTCACGGTTTCGTTTTTAGGAGCTCAAGAGCAACTTTCCAGTGGGTTATCCATCCTGGGATTGCTCTAACCCCAACTCACTTAACTTCGGAGTTCCCATGACTTCGAAGCTAGTGAGCTCCTAAAAAGATTCGTGCTAGATGGAGGCGGGCATGTACATATAAGGCACATCACCCCCTCTCCGTTGGTCGACGTGGGAATGTCACAATCCACCCCCCTTAGGGGCTCGACGTCCTCGTCGACACACTCACACTACACCGCAGAGTTGTTCTGATACCAAGCAGCTGACAAGACCAGCCCCGGATTTCCTAGGAAACCGGAGCGGTTCCCATCTTTGTTACCGATATCACCCCGATGCCGGGCTCACTTACTAAAAACTGAGATTCTCTACCAAAATTTGGCAGAGTCTCCCCTGTAAATTGAATAAACCCAACAAAAATTCAACATATATAAAATACATAATAAGATCCCAACCAGTAGCATGCTTTTAACATACAATAGTTCACAGTAAATGGCCTCCGACCTCAAGTAAAAACTTAACATGGGCAATAACAGAGCATCTATTGAATTTAGTTTACAAGAACAGTTGAGTATAAGGAAATTACTCGAAGCCTAATCTACTGATGTAAATGATTCGGCCTTCGAACACCGCTTACAACCTTCCTGGAGCGACTACTGATTGGGGGGCGCAAAACAGAAAATATGTGAGTGGACTTTGTTTTCAAGCATACACATGGTTTTATTGATGAAAGATTTGTGCATATGTTTTAAATGGTATATGTGATATAATATATGTTTGGTTGATGAATTTGATATTCTTATAAACGTTGATAATATATTTTGGGTTTGTATACATTTGAGTATGTTGATATGGATTTTGGAAAATTCTATCTATGTTGTCTATGTATGGAGTATGTGAGTAGTTGATGTCAGATTGTGGAAAGATTGAGTATGAGGGGTTGTTGAGAGAAAATATGTGAGCGTACTATGTAAGTACCATCCCCTTATTACTAGACTTCTCACACGTGGTGTTGGTAGTTCCGGCGTGTGGGAAGAACATGTGATTATTGGTCTCACACGTGGCATTGGTAGTTCCGGCGTGTGAGACACTTCCCATACGTGGCGTTGGTAGTTCCGGCGTATGGGAAGAGTATGTATATTGCTTGGAATCATCACACATGGCGTTGGTAGTTCCGGTGTGTGATGATGTAGTCTGCGCGTGTAGGACTTAGTTTTTAGTATGTGAGCTACACGTGGCATTGGTAGTTCCGACGTGTGAGCTATGGAGTTTCGTCTCCCGGTTGGACCGCTCATCCCTAGCTGCAGGATATATAGCATCTGGAAATCCTGCGGGCTAGCTAAACAATATCCCGGTTGGATTATTTCTCCAGTACATCAGTAATGAGAGAAGTATATGATATATATATACACACACACACACACACACACACACATAGGTGTGAGTGTAAATCCATTAATGTATATGTAGTGGGCTGGCAAGAGCAGTATAAGTTTGGGAATGGAGTCTCGGTTGAGATTTTGGGTTCAATGGGTTGCTAAGATTAATGTTTTTGAGTATTTGATTATGAATTGTGAACCTGCATGTCTTGAGCATTATTATTTACACGGTAGGGTTATTATGTTGTTAACTCCAAAGTTAAGCGAGTTGGGGCCAGAGCAATCTCAGGATGGGTGACCCATTGGGAAGTTGCTCATGAACTCCTAGAAACAAAACCGTGAGGGCAGAGAGGGGGCCCAAAGCGGACAATATTGTGCTATGACGGAACCGATTCCGGGATGTGACAAAATCAAACAACTACATAACTATAAGCCTCTGTTTGGAGTATTTAAAAAAAAAAAAATTTGAATTTGACAGCAAAGTTAAATTGCTTTAAAAAAAACACTAAAAAATATTAAATTGTAAGAATTTGAAATAACTAGATATTAAAATGGATTTGAAATGCCTATATGTAAGTATTCATTTGAAATCCATTTATTTTCTTGATTTCTTTCTTATTCATATCTTGACATACAAAGAATTGCAGTAGTTTAATTAAATAAACAATTTCACCTTAATTATAATGTCATCTAATTCTTTAGGGCGTCTTTTACTATTAGCCCTATAAACAAAGAGGAACATTAATTGACACTCCACTTCTTTAGTTGGGTCTGCCTCTATTAAATCGTTAATGATCACATATCTAATACAGATAGATCTCACATACATTAATTGGTTCCGCTATATTAAAGAGATTGCCATCAAATAGTCAATACTTGTGATTGTTTTCCACCCATCCCCTTCTTAACTACGGCAAAAAAACAAAGCGGAATAAACGGGCCAGTTGAAATAATTAGCATTACTTTTGCATGCGAACTAGTGGATGAATTGGACAGCTCCCACTTGTAGAGTAGAGAATGAAGAAAGTGAAAACTTCCAGAGAACTTATATGCCGTATGTTCCCACTTGTGAAGTTGCGAACCACAGAAAATACAATCTCCATGCGCCTGGCCCTTTCTTTCTTCCTTAATGGACCCGTATCCTTGGACGACTGAATTTTTACGAGAAGAATCACAAAACGAGTCAAATTAGACAACATTTAGAGATGCATGCCACAGCGGAAGATGGAAGAAAGATTCTGAAATATTCTCAAAATTAAGGAAAATATTGTCTTTATTTGGTCGAATTTCCAAATATCCAATTATTTGGTATTTGGTGTTTATTCAAAACGACCCTACCTTGTATTTGCGGTACGAAATAAAAGAAGAAAACGCAAGTCTAACAAGAATTTTTTTAAAAAAAATGCAAAAATGTAAATGACAATATTGCCATTTGACTGAAAGGATGTTAAACAAATGTAGATTTATGGGTGACCACATTCACAGTCATTGATGAGTCACACACAGATGCAAAGTTTAACGAACAATGTCGCACTCTGAACTACAAAGTCAATCCCCATTATATTCGAATCATAGCCACCTTTGGAGAGGGATTTTTTTTTTCTTTCCTCTTTATCCTGTACATCAGTGTTTTTGTCTGAGCGCCTGACAAAACCAAAGGGTGGAGGGTAAGACTCGAATTTCATCGTAATGGGTTCATGTATGTCTAGGGTTACAGAGATTGAAAACACGACAGACCAGACTCTGGAACTGAGAGAATGTCCGGAGGGGGATCCAGAAGGGAAAGGAAGTGAACCAATTCTGCTTCATCCGCACAAGTCCAAGTGGATCTCTGCAACTAAATTTTGTCAACACAGCCACGATGCCGCTAGACCACGGCACTTAATTCTGGTTTCCTCCAACGGGGGTGGAGGGAATCCTGAGACCTTCGCCACAACTGATTTCATCACCTTCGAAAAGTTCGTTATCTTTCCGAGGGAAAACGGGAACATCGGGGTCCAGACATCCCGTGCTAAAGGGACCGGATTCCGAAGAATCAAGTAATTGACCTCTCACTCGTCACTCTTTTGCGTGTTGAAATTTTTAACTGATATAGGTTACTTAACACACACACACATATATATAGGTTGGTCAAATGCTTAACCAGTTTCATTCAGCTCCGATGAGCAAGCAGATACGAGAACCTTGCAGGTAACCTTGAGTTTAATATTTATTCTTCTTTAACGTTGAGATTTTCATTTAATTTTTGTTATGCTTTAGACATTCATTTTTTTATTTTTCTTGCTATGGCTCCATAGTTCATGCCCAATTATGTGTATACATGGTAATTATTTTTTACCTACGGAGTTTTAAATACATCTAAATTACATGCAGGCTGTGAGAGAGACAACTTTGTAAAAACAATAACATTCTCTTTCATGGGCGATATATACCATACCTTATGAAGAAATAAGAATACGTTGTGTTGTCAAAGGACGAAGAACCCAACTATATAGAAACTTAGAGTTTGTTTGGGAGTGATTTTATGACGGCTTACTTATGGACATAAGCACCTCCCGCACACTTCTCCATATAATCTCTTTAAGTGATTTTAATTAAGCCATTTTTAGGAGAAGCACCTCCAATGTGCCTCTCCATAAAATCACTTAAAATAAAAACCACTTAAAGTGATTATATGCAGAAGTGGTTCTCCATAAAAGTAATTATTGGCTTATCCAGAATCACTTTCAAAAAAATTCATATTGTACATAATGTAACGAATAAGCAATGAATATTGTATATATACACTTTTAAGAAGTTGCATTACTCATGTTGTACATAATGTATATATAAACTTTAAATTATTTCTTATGTCTATTACAGCATATTGCATATATTACTTAACACAAGTAGTATTAAGTAATGCACCTACATAACAAACGATCATAATACACCTGCTACACACGAATGCCACTAATTTACCTATACTAATTTGTAGGTGTACTTAGATTAATTTACCTATTTCTCAACCACACAAAAAAATAATTTACCTACACTTGTACATTTTGTTTACCTATACTTCGTAGCACTACTAAAAGATTGGGCTAAAAGTACGATCTAAAGAGCACAAAAATGATATTCATGTCCTTTTGAAACACATTTGACACATGTGTGTAGTGTTTGTGTGATATATGGGGGAAACACAATTGAAATATGGTGGCTTATAGAGCACAAATACTGAAATTGTGTCCCTTTAAGTAACCTACAGAGCATGAATACTTTAAATTATGTCTAGAATAGTTTTAAAAATCTTCATAAAAAATATAAATAAAATAATTTTAAAAAGGCGCCTATCTTCCTTGTAGAAGCTTTTCTCCAAAGGGGAGTGCTAGCAACCTTCTCTCTAACCTTCTCTTTTGGACCTTCTCCCTTTTTTTCTTGACATGTGTCATTCTCCTTACACTTAAAACAATGTCATTAATATATTATATAAATTAACTTTTGCTTTCCAAGTTTACTCTTATTGAATGTGTTGAATGTATTGAATTTATCCAAAAAAAATTCACAACTTTCTTACCATCTTATTAGTTTTTTTCTAACGTCAATTATTTTTTTTAAAAGAAAATATTTGCTTTTAAGAGGAAATGTTTGGGTTTTTTTTTTTTAACACAAGGAAAAAAAAAAGTCCTTTGTGTTTAAAAAAAACAGACATTTCCTCTTTTTTGAAAAAAGCTGACATTTTCTTTATAAAAAACATTGACGTTAAAAAAAAGAAGTAAGATTTAAGGACCCGCCCCGAATTTTCTCAAAATCCGAGACGAACCCTTTGGAATTCCTGACATCACCCCGATGCCAAGCCCACTTACTAAAGGCCGAGACTTCCTGCCGAAATTTCGGGAGAGTCACCCCTATAAATTGGACATTTCCCAAAATTTCAACCTGCATAAAAACACATTTAATATCCACAACTGGCAGCATGCACAATATAATTTCATGCAAATTCTTATAAATGGCCTTCGGCCTTCCAATAATTCTCAAACAACTACCAAACAATTCAAATACAAATTATGACTAATATTTAGTCTGCGGCTGCACCTAATAACCTCAGGCTGCCTACGTACCCTCCTTGAGGGATCAAGCCACACGTAGTTCTTCCCTAAAAACCCAATTCCACACTTGGGCGATGCCTTATTTCATTTCTCTGTATTTCACATATTCTCCCCATACGCCGATACAACCAACGCCACGTATGGGGCCTTTCAACACGCCGGATAAACTACGCCACGTGCGACCATGCCATACTATCATAATATCTCCCCATACACCGGTACAACCAACGCCACGTATGGGGCCTGTCCCAACGCCGGATAACCTACGCTACGCGGGACCTCAATATCATATCACAAATCTCTCCATACGCCGGTACAACCAACGCCACGTATAGGGTCTGTCGACACGCCGGATAACCTACGCCACGTGCGACCTCAACACAATATCACAATAGCTCCCCATACGCCGGTACAACCAACGCCACGTATGAGGCCTGTCTCAACGCCGGATAACCTACGCCACGTGAGACCTGAACATCATATTACGAATCTCCCCATACGCCGGTACAACCAACGCCACGTATGCGGTCTGTCCCAACGCCGGATAACCTACGCCACGTGGGACCTAACTTTCACTTGGTGGTGCATGTAGTGAATCCAACATCCGGGGAGGTACCTAAAGTAGTGCGTATAGCACTCCAAACTGACATTCTAGACTCTGTTGTACCCTTGTACAACCATATATAACCTATAATTATATAAATTAATTCTAATATTGTGTAATCCTCCACAATCATCTAGCACCAGATAATCCCTCCCTAGAAAGGTGAGATTACCCCAGGAGACTCACGGTCAACCAAGGGTCAAACTACTCTAACCCTGGTCAACCGGACCTGCAGAACCCACGACTTCCAATTTCGGATCTGAAAGTCCCTATGGGTTCTACCAGGTATAGGACACTTATCCTGCAAGTTTGGTTCAGATCAGACGGTCGGATTTCTCACGATCGCATGATCTGACGGTTAATATAAAATATAAACTTTAAATTATTATTCGGAACATCCGGGGCTCCGATTCACGATCCGTGAATTCCTACACGATCCTAAAATTACCTAGATTAACATATATTAAATTTGGGACCATCCGACGGTCCCAACCTATCGAACCCGGATAACGCACAATATGCGAATATCCGTTCGACAGTCAAACGATGTCCGAATTGAGATCCGCGAAATCCTACGCACTCGTGACAACCTAAGGATCTCATCGGAATACATCACTACTTTTTCTGCAGTGCCCACGCGCCGCCGCACGCGCCGGCAGCGCGTGGTGCCCAAAGCGATAACGCTTCGCCGAAAAATCTCAAAATCACGGCTCCAAACTCCTACCCTAGGTATAACACCCTATTTGGAGCCACTTTTGTTCTTGGACCTACCCCAAAAAGTGGCCGGAAATGGCCGATCACGGCGGCCGAAATTTCGACCGATTTTCAATTCGAAAATCGAGTTGCCTACGCTAAGAATCGATCTAATCCTACCCAACCATCAGCTAGAGCAGCTCGAGAGGTTCAAAATCCATACATGGGTCGACGGAATTGGTGGCCGGAGGAGGGAGATCGACGGCGTTGAAGTTCCGGCGACATCCGGGCGAAAATCGCCATTTTCCGGCGGCTGGAGCGGCGGCCGATGGCGGGGATGGGCTGGGTCGTGACGCCGAGGTCGAGCCGGTTCTTTTGACACCGGCCCTGTCCGCAGCCGCGGCCGGTGGCCGGAGTTACGAAGAGAGAGAGAGGAGAGGCCGACGGGAGAGAGAGAGAGAAGTCGCGGGAGAGAGAGAGAGAGAGAGAGAGAGAGAGAGAGAGAGAAAAAAAAAAATCTGAGTTTTTATAAAAAATCCCATTTCGAAATATTTATGATTGTGCCACTGGGCTTCTTTTGACCATATCTCTCTCGTTACAACTCCAATTCGAGCCCACTACGTGTCTATGAACTCGTCTCAGTACGACCCATCCAAAAATACTAGTCACTGCCCCAAACTCTCTCCGGTTAAAAATATGACTAAAATACCCTTAAATAATTAAATAATTAAATAAGGGTTAAATTCGGGGTCGGGGTGTTACAATCTACCCCCCTTATAAAAATTTCATCCCCGAAATTTCCTACCTGTCATTCGAAGGGTTGTGAGCATGGGGCCCGCATCTACCACTCGGGTTCCCAAGTTCCTTCTCCACAACCGTGTTGGCGACCAAGCCAAAAGAGCAAACAGAGAAAGAGAAGTCTCCTTCTCCAACTAAGAATACCCTCTATGGCGAGCTCGCGTAGGAGAGCAAGGAGGAAGAACCCTAATGTTCCACTCCTGTCAATCGCGACATTCAAGCCCACGCGAATGAAGTACGGTTCCACCCAACTCCACTACTTCTCCCTTTAATTTGCTAACACGATTCTTTGAGAGAAAAGTCAGAAAGGATCATTTTTACCGAATTGTAATCATCGTCGATCTCTCTCGACCATGATCCATTTCTGATTCCAATGAAAGATCTCTACTCAAACGTGCTCACGTGAGATGACACCCCAAAGTACTCTCTCCATCTCTATAGGTAGGATTTCTCAATCCATCTGGGTCTCGTCCTTAGACTTGACCACAGTATTCCCACCACACACGAGCCTCTTTCTGTAAGAGAATTAAGGCTATTTTAATCTTTTCCACACTTGTGATTTCGATTATTCTAACACCACCTTTCAGATCTTGGATCCCTTGATCCAATGTCAGGGAGTTGCTCCTCCTAGAGAAAGGTTGTGCTCTTAGTATCTTCAACTCTATGCTCTAGGCACACAGTCGAAAATTAGCAACATGTTCAGGCAATGGAGGATCCCTAGAAGCAGGTTGATCAACTCCCTACCTCCCGCTTATGCGGACTCAACGGACAACTTTGTCATAGGGACATCCAACTGTACCATAAGTACAGGTCTTACCCTATGCAAACTTTCGGCTTCTATTCGCAATCTTCCGGAACTTCTGAAACAACCACTGTCTGTGGTAAAGCTCCAGCCCTTCCTATGCTCCGGCGGCCTATGTATCTTTCCTCTGTGAAATAATTTGACTTTTGTGACGTCTTTAACGTCGCAAATGTACCATTCCGAGATGGAACCCATTTTTGATCCCCACAATTTAAGGATGCACATAAAGTGCAGGGTCCACAGGGAATTGAACCTAAAGCTCTGATACCAAATTGTCACATCCCGGGATCGGCTCTGCCGTAGCACGATATTGTCCGCTTTGGGCCCCCCTCTCTGCCCTCACAGTTTTGTTTCTGGGAGCTCACGAGCAACTTCCCAGTGGGTCACCCATCTTGGGATTGCTCTAGCCCCCAACTCGCTTAACTTCGGAGTTCCTACGACTCCAAAGCCAGTGAGCTCCCAAAAGGCCTCGTGCTAGATGGATGCGGATGTGCACATATAAGGCACATCACCCCCTCTCCGTTGGTTGATGTGGGATCTTACAATTGTAACACCCCGACCCCGAATTTATCCCTTATTTAATTATTTAATTATTTAAGGGTATTTTAGTCATATTTTTAACCGGAGAGAGTTTGGGGCAGTGACTAGTATTTTTGGATAGGTCGTACTGAGACGAGTTCATAGACACGTAGTGGGCTCGAATTGGAGTTGTAACGAGAGAGATATGGTCAAAAGAAGCCCAGTGGCACAATCGTAAATATTTCGAAATGAGATTTTTATAAAACTCAGATTTTTTTTTCTCTCTCTCTCTCTCTCTCCCGCGACTTCTCTCTCTCTCTTCCGTCGGCCTCTCCTCTCTCTCTCTTCGTAACTCCGGCCACCGGCCGCGGCTGCGGACGGGGCCGGTGTCAAAAGAACCGGCTCGACCTCGGCGTCACGACCTAGCCCATCCCCGCCATCGGCCGCCGGAAAATGGCGATTTTCGTCCGGATGTCGCCGGAACTTCAACGCCGTCGATCTCCCTCCTCCGGCCACCAATTCCGTTGACCCAGTATGGATTTTGAACCTCTCGAGCTGCTCTAGCTGATGGTTGGGTAGGATTAGATCGATTCTTAGCGTAGGCAACTCGATTTTCGAATTGAAAATCGGTCGAAACTTCGGCCGCCGTGATCGGCCATTTCTGGCCACTTTTTGGGGTAGGTCCAAGAACAAAAGTGGCTCCAAATAGGGTGTTATACCTAGGGTAGGAGTTTGGAGCCGTGGTTTTGAGATTTTTCGGCGAAGCGTTATCGCTTTGGGCACCCACGCGCTGCCGGCGCGTGCGGTGGCGCGTGGGCACTGTAGAAAAAGTAGCGATTGTTCTGATGAGATCCTTAGGTTGTCACGAGTGCGTAGGATTTCGCGGATCTCAATTCGGACATCGTTTGACTGTCGAACGGATATTCGCATATTGTGCGTTATCCGGGTTCGATAGGTTGGGACCGTCGGATGGTCCTAAATTTAATATATGTTAATCTAGGTAATTCTAGGATCGTGTAGGAATTCACGGATCGTGAGTCGGAGCCCCGGATGTTCCGAATAATAATTTATAGTTTATATTTTATATTAACCGTCAGATCATGCGATCATGAGAAATCCGACCGTCTGATCTGAACCAAACTTGCAGGATAAGTGTCTTTTACCTGGTAGAACTCATAGGGACTTTCGGATCCGAAATTGGAAGTCGTGGGTTCTGCAGGTCCAGTTGACCAAGGTTAGAGTAGTTTGACCCTTGGTTGACCGTGAGTCTCCTGGAGTAATCTCACCTTTCTAGGGGGGATTATCTGGTGCTAGATGATTGTGGAGGGTTACACAATATTAGAATTAATTTATATAATTATAAGTTATATATGGTTGTACAAGGGTACAACAGAGTCTAGAATGTCAGTTTGGAGTGCTATACGCACTACTTTAGGTACCTCCCCGGATGTTGGATTCACTACATGCACCACCAAGTGAAAGTTAGGTCCCACGTGGCGTAGGTTATCCGGCGTTGGGACAGACCCCATACGTGGCGTTGGTTGTACCGGCGTATGGGGAGATTCGTAATATGATGTTCAGGTCTCACGTGGCGTAGGTTATCCGGTGTTGAGACAGGCCTCATACGTGGCGTTGGTTGTACCGGCGTATGGGGAGCTATTGTGATATTGTGTTGAGGTCGCACGTGGCGTAGGTTATCCGGCGTGTCGACAGACCCCATACGTGGCGTTGGTTGTACCGGCGTATGGGGAGATTTGTGATATGATATTGAGGTCCCGCGTGGCGTAGGTTATCCGGCGTTGGGACAGGCCCCATACGTGGCGTTGGTTGTACTGGCGTATGGGGATATATTATGATAGTATGGCATGGTCGCACGTGGCGTAGGTTATTCGGCGTGTTGACAGGCCCCATACGTGGCGTTGGTTGTACCGGCGTATGGGGAGAATATGTGAAATACAGAGAAATGAAATAAGGCATCGCCCAAGTGTGGAATTGGGTTTTTAGGGAAGAACTACGTGTGGATTGATCCCTCAAGGAGGGTACGTAGGCAGCCTGAGGTTATTAGGTACAGCCACAGATTAAATATTAGTTATAATTTGTATTTGAATTGTTTGGTAGTTGTTTGAGAATTATTGGAAGGCCGAAGGCCATTTATGAGAATTTGCATGAAATTATATTGTGCATGCTGCCAGTTGTGGATATTAAATGTGTTTTTATGCAGGTTGAAATTTTGGGAAATGTCCAATTTATAGGGGAGACTCTGCCGAAATTTCGGCAGGAAGTCTCGACCTTTAGTAAGTGGGCTTGGCATCGGGGTGATGTCAGGAATTCCAAAGGGTTCGTCTCGGATTTTGAGAAAATTCGGGGCGGGTCCTTAAATTTGGTATCAGAGCCACTCTGCCGTGTGGTGTGAGTGTGCCGACAAGGACGTCGGGCCCTTAAGGGGGGTGGATTGTAAGATCCCACATCAACCAACGGAGAGGGGGTGATGTGCCTTATATGTGCACACCCGCATCCATCTAGCACGAGGTCTTTTGGGAGCTCACTGGCTTCGGAGTCGTAGGAACTCCGAAGTTAAGCGAGTTGGGGCCTAGAGCAATCCCAGGATGGGTGACCCACTGGGAAGTTGCTCGTGAGCTCCCAGAAACAAAACCGTGAGGGCAGAGAGGGGGGCCCAAAGCGGACAATATCGTGCTACGGCAGAGCCGATCCCGGGATGTAACAAAGAAAGTTGTGAAATTATTTTGGATAAATTGAATACATTTAATAAGGGTAAACTTGGAAAGCAAAAGTTAACTTGTATAATATATTAATGACATTGTTTTAAGTGTAAGGAGAATGACACATGTCAAGCAAAAAAGGAAAAAGGTCCAAAAAAGAAGGTTAGAGAGAATGTTGCTAGCATTTCTCCTCTCGAAATATCTCATTGAAAATGAATATATTAAAGATAAGCATGCCAACAACACGCACGCCTATTTCATTGAGAAAAACACATGCCTCTCTCTTGTCTTCTTTTCATCTTTCTATTTTCCATTTTTTTTTGTTTTTATTTTCTCCCTCACTGTTTTTTATGTTCTTTTCTTTTTCCTTCTTCTTCTTCCTTTCTCTGTCTTTACATTACAGTTTTTTGAAACACATTTGACGTTGAAATCCTCTCACTCTTTGCAACCTTTATCCGGATATTGACTGCCTAAATTCTTGGTGAGTGTGCTGCATTTGCTACTACCATTGCCATTGCAACTGCTATTTCTTTGAGAATTTTGTTGTGCTCCTCAATTAAATTTGGTTTTATTTGATTTCTTGTAATTCTTTGGCATTTTGGATTTTCTTCACTGAATCCGATTGTATGCAATTTTGAAATGGGAAGATGAAGATGTCGAGAATTGAAAGAAGAAGAAAGCATATGGAGACTGGAAGATGCTATTGTCAAGAGGAACTTTTGTAAATCTGTAAAATATGTAGATACTCATAGTTGTACAAAGAATTATTGTAACAAAATTTATTTGTTTTTGGTATTTGAGTTTTTTTTAAATTTTTAAATTTTTTATTATAAAAGTTTGCATTTTTAGCCACAGTTATTTGTGTCCATATTGAATAAAATATATTATTTTAATATTCTCCAAGAGTTGATAAAGAGGTAGAGTATAGGTGGGGCACAGCTACCATCTTAGTCATTTATCAAAAGAGTTTTTCTATTTAAATCTCATACTTCTCTTTGTTCACTCCATATTCTAAGTTCACCCTGACTTCTAATTCAAATTTTCTCAATTCTAAGAAAACCCCACTATTTTCCCAAACTACCCCTAAATACACACCCAACAGAAGAAAAAAAATTAAAAAAAACTCATCAACTTTACACCCCACACCCCACACATCGCTATCTTATTCCTCACCACTCTAAGTGCATCCCAACCTCAGAATTACAGCAAATATTTAATCACAACATCCTCAATAATTCTGGGAGGAGTCCCAAACCAAGAAATAAACTCACATTACATACCTCAATTGATGACCCACAAGCCACTATTTGCATACCGTGCTTCGGGTTTATGAAGAGAAGATGAGAGTGTAGTAGGTTTCTTGGATTGAAAGAGAAGAGTAATATAGCAATAGGGTGTAGATGAGTTTGTGTTTTTCTAAAACTTAATATGAAGAGTGGTGGGGTGTGTGGGTGTATAGATGTACTAGGGTTAAGTATTAAGTCAGATGATATTTTTTGTCTTTTTACACAACAATAAAACTTAAGAGCTTAATGATTTAAGTATTGAGGTAAACAAAGAAAAGTGTGGGGTTTAAATAGAAAAACTCTATCACAATATAAGCACAAATGCTTCATTTGTGCTTTAATTGTCTGACACGAACTGATGAATTTGTGCTCTATAAGCAATGTAAACTCCTATACTAGAGACCAACAACTTCATAGTGGCTGCACCGTAAGTATTTTCATAGAGCACAATTATTCATGTTCTTTGACATAAAGAGCACAAATGGAATTCGTGCTTTTACCGCAGTTTTCTAGTAGTGTAGGTAAGCTAAATACAAAATATCCTATGGTTTTACCTATGCTAATTCGTAGATATACTAATTTACAAAATATCATACTAATTTACCTACATATATGTACTTGTACATATTAATTTATCAGCACTTAAACAGATTATTAATTTACCTATACTAATTCATAAGTATACTAATTTATAAATATCATACTAAATTTACCTATATTTTGCAGGTACACTAATTTACTTAGATTAATTTACCTACGCTTGCACAGAATGTTTACCTATAGTTGTAGATATGCTAAATACAAAATATATGAATGCTATTATACACATATGGATCCCCAAAAAAAAACCCATAATATATTGTAATTAGGAATTTTGGTTTTTATTTTTTTTATTTAACAACTTACCCTTTGTATAATAATATTGTAATTAGGATTTCTTTCGTTATGTAATTATTTTAGAATTTACCACATTGTACATCTTTATAAATACCTTCATATTAAAAATAATATATCTGCAAATTATCATATACTTTGTTTGGCACAAAAGACAACCATCGCTGCTCAAAATTTTCTTGGGCATAAGGTTGCGGGTGACTTAAAAGTCCATTTACATATAATGTTAGTTATTCTCTGCTCCTTAGTATGTCCAGGCGTCATCCTATTATTCGTATGTATTATAAGTTGGCAAATGCCCAGTGCTACCTAATAATTTCCCCAAGTTTGGAATTGGACAATTTATGGAAATAAGGATTCCTATGGGTCAGAATAATATAGTTGATTAGATTCATTGTAATGGATCGAGGTCTCCTTTGTTTATATATATAGTTATTCTCTCATTCGGATATCCGTAACGTCCTAACGTTCGTATAGAAAAATTCCTCTACTAAAAATGTTGGAAATAGCCCCCGTATTTTCCCTACTGAATTGCAGCCCAATGGCTACGATTGGAAAGCCATGTGTAAGCAAACTTCGGCCCAGAATTGTTTGAAAAACTACAAGAATTAGCTTTATTCAAGGTGCGCTTATGGAGAGGCGAATATAGTTGCATTGCAGATGAACTTGCAAAGGTAGGACACAACCAAACTAATCCTCATATATGATTTTCTAATTGGCCTTCTTATATGTAGAACCTCAAGTTATGTATGTATAATTGAAAGGAATGAACACAGAGTTGTCGAAAATAGAACAATGGACAACAATTATAACGCTAGTTTTCGTAGCAAATTAAAGTAAAAGAATTTCAGAGCAAGACCCGGCACCCTAAATACAGTACTCAAATGCTGTCTTTAAAGACAATCAGGAAAATGAGTTACCTGAGCCGCCAACCAAATATAGGTCCTCTTTTGGTCACCTGCCCATCCAACTGGTTTTGGTGAAAAATTTGTCAGAAGAGTTTATGGACAAATAAGTGGACGAGAGAAAGAGAATGAAAAGTCTTGGCTCATGTTTGATTTGTTTGAAGCTGCCAAATCCTGCCTTGCAAGAAAAGATCCTACGTCTTCAAAAACCAGTCCTCTCTGTGGACACTATTAGATTTGGAGGGAAACTGAGTTGATAACATAGGCATATGTGGCTGTTTCTTATTGGGTGGTCACACCAAATCCAATCATCTGACCTGGCATCATGCTATTTTTAAATATTCGAGTTGGAACACCAAAAATCAGGTGAAGATTATTCTGCATCTGTTACAGGAGGTTTTGGACAAAATAAATAAGGTGTTGTTATTTTCACCCTCATGACTTCTAAGGACTTACGAAAAAAATTAAAGTCACGTAATCCACTTATTGTACCGTTTGAAAAAAAAAAAACAAAAAGAACTAGCCCAATGGCTCACATTTTTCTTATATTAGATTAAAAAACTAAAAGATCCAGAAAATCAAAATATATATTAGAATATCGTTTGTATAAAAATAAATAAATAAATAAATAAGTTGTTGCCAATGCCATGCAGTGCCATATGTTTCTTAGAAGGAAGATTTTATTAGAATCTATCTTTATATATATATATATAGTAGTAAAGGAGGAGGTTGCTCTACACTTTGCATATTCTTATACATCTTTAGCTCTTTTAGTGTGAGTGCATTATCCACTTCTGTGCGTGTGCTGCATACTGATGGCTAACAATCCATGTCCAACAAATGTGGAGAAAGAAAATATAGAGAAAAGAAAAGAGGAGCTACGAACTATATTTGAGAACCAGAGTGATCGTGTAAAACATCTTCAAACCAGTGCCTTCACCCTTGCAAACTACTACTTCGTTTTTCAAGGAGTTATTTTGGGGGGCATTGCCAATGTTAGATGCTCAGATCGTTGGTTCTTTTTCAGTCTCTCTCTAATAGCGGCCATACTTAATCTGTTTTCATTGATTGTAATTGGAGGGAATTATAAAAGAAGCCTCATGCATAGAGACAATACCATCCTGGAACGCGATCAATTGCAAAGTACTCAGGCCAAGCAAAATTATTCACATAATTCAGACAGAAGATCCGAGAATTCTCCAAAAATACAAGTTTCTGAATGTGAACCAAGTCCTTCAGCGCCAACACAACATCAAGAGGCTGCTTCCCTAGATCCTAGAAGCCTACAACAAGCTTCTGAACTGAGACCAACTACTTCAGTGCCAAGACAACATCAACAGGTTGCTTCTCAAGATCCTGAAAGCGCTTGGTCCGCTCATGTTGATAAATATAAAAAAATTCTACGTGCTATCTACTTCCAAATTTGCATTGGTCTCTTTGTAAGCTTTGCCATCATCGTGCTTGTGGGTTGCTGGACCATTCCCTGTAGGGAAGCTCACCATGGCAAGTACCCCAGTGAGAAGTGCATTAGGCTTTGTGAAGGCACCGAGTGTATAAGCATCTGCACCCAATACTAGGGCTTCTTCAGTAGTGAAGTGTACGTTGATCAACAATAAATTCTGGGTTTCACCCTCCACTTATCAATGCCACTACAGTTGGAGTTCGTGCTAGTCAATTGCAATGTTTTGTATGATTTTGTGTGATAACGATTTACCAAGAAAACCAAGTCTAAGGAACATACTATGTGGCAATTTAAACACATCAGTTAGAGATGCTTTAAGAATATATGTGACTTTTCTAAGTGTTATTTCTTAACATTCCTAAAATATATAACATAGTAGTGTTAGTTCAATTATTTTTTATATTATCGCGTATCATAAGAAAAAAAATATTAATAGTCAAGTGGCACGTGCTGATGTGCTAAAGACATTAATGTCTAATAGCTAATAAACATGATTATTTGCTATTAGATACTAATTTTGCCTTTAGCCACCCACCCATGCTTAAGGTCTCTCGACACAAATTTTTCTTTGTCTTGACCCAAGCACGCATCACATCATGCAACTCGATGCCATGCATTAAATAAAGACCACATAAAGTATAAGATTCTGATGAATTTAGGCCTTTAATACACATGAATGACAAAAAAAAAAAACACCTTATAATCATCAAGCTAAGACAGTTTCGACTTAGCAAAATCAAACTATAAGCCTCAGTTTGGATTTTTTAAAAGAATGAATTTGGATTTGATAATTATGATGTCATCTAAATCTCTAGATTTAAAATCAGTTCATCAGAATGGACCCGGACATGGCCATAATTATTTAACAAACGAAGTAAAAAAACTAAGGGAGATAAACGGGCCAATTGACTTGGAATCGTCTTGGTCTTTGTTCCTGGCTTCGCTGTCTTTCTTTTCTTCTTCTTTTTTCCATCGATAGTACTGTTCGATAATTAAAGTTTGTTTTGTCTTTCCAATTGAAATTTGAATGGATGGTACAGACAGCTCCGACTTGTAGAGATTGAAAGCAATTGAACGCAGAGAAGGCACTGCATCTGATCCGCAATTCATATGCTGACAAATCTTTCTGGGTCTTCCTTTTCGTTTGCGTTCCCTGTTAGGTCTCCCTTGCTTTCTCTTGTCCTTGTCTCTCATTTTCGTTTAAGATTGACAGCTTGTTTGCTTTCATATTGGGCTTGCTTGGTAGATGCGTGGTGTGTGTAGACATAGAAATTTTGGTAGAATAGAAATTCACTAATTTTGTCAACAATCGAAAAATCAAAATTCTGAACAAACTTTGGGTCCAATATGAAATGCAAGTGGCGCATGATTAGTCAAATGATGCTTTCATCTGTAGAGACGCAGGTTCATGTCCTCACTTAGCTCAAACCTTTTGCAAGTCAGAAAACCCTCCGGCCAAACAAAATACCATATAGTCTTCTTGAGAAAGTTCTGGTAGAAATCCCCAAATACAACAAACACATATCAATTTCTTGATCAACCATCCAATCAAGAATAAGTGCTCGTCATCCCCCGAACTTTGATTCTATTGGATCCTTGAAATATAGACATATGAGTTTTGTGGAAAGGTCATGGTCAAATTGGATGGAAGGAAGAGTATAAGAAAAGTAATTGTTTACAAAGATCATAACATGGAACCAAAAGAATGAAATAAAAGAAATCACAAATTAGAAATAAAGAATTCTGTGCAGTAATCCTCTGATATATATATATATATATATATATATATATATATATATATATATATTTTAAGACTTTTCCTATTGAGAGGATCGATAATATGCTAATTAAACTCAGACACATTATATGGATGCTAGGATTCGAACATAAGATCTTGCATTGGGAGATCAATTATTCCAAACCGCTACATTTGTGGGTCCTTTGCAATCCTTTGAGATTGTACCCAACTGATCTTAGTATAGAGCATAAGCTAAGTCAGCTTATATAGCTTTACCACTATACTGGCACCTGGCCCTCTTAACTAACTACACATTAATCATCATTATGGTGGATGGCAAACGTACAAAGGAACACTAATTAATAGCTTTTTTGTTCAGAAAAGAAGGGTGGATCAAAAAGATAATCAAAACAGTCATTCAGGTCAAGTTTTGCATCATCCAAGTTTCTATCTCTACCCAAAAGAACACTCACTTCTCTCGCTCTATTTCATGGACCAGTTTCGCTCTTAATCCTTTGAGTGTGTCAGCTTTACTTTCCTTCTTATTTTATGTGTTTAAATATATATAGCTTCAGTTGAGGGATCCCTTAAATAAGTTTATTTAAGGGACATCCTTATAAGACCTACTTCGTATTATATTTCACTAACCAAAACCGTCTATTTTGTATATATTCAATCAAAGATCATCTCTACAAAAAAATCACTTCAATCCAATATCGTTTGACCACTCAATTGAATTATTGAAATTTTAATACTTTCTTGAAGTATAGTGTTAATTGATTTTGTATGACACAATTGGATGTCGAAACGGTTTTCGATTTGTCTAATTTTTTGCAAGAATAATCTATGAATGTAGACTTAAAAAAATAAATAGTTCAGATTGTTATAAACAATTTGTAAGGGACCCTAAAGGATGTCCCTCAAATAAAATTATTTGATAGATCCCTCAATAAAAAGGGACTTTTATATATATATATATATACATATATTTTATAAAGACTGGGCAGGGTGGTGGCTATGGCAGATCTTGGGTGGGAGAAGATTAGATGGTGGGTTTGGTTTCTGGTCCTATATTTGAAGTCTTTTTTGTATAGATAAATACGAGAGTGGTGTTCACGGACAATCAGCAAGGGTAAAATCGGAACTTAAAAACTATGGTATTTCATTTTTATTTGGCACAGAGACAGGCTAAATTTGGGACAGAGACAGGGAGTGGAAAAACTTGTATATAACGTGATTGGTTGGATATGGTGATATACAAGTTCTTCTCGTAAGGGAGATGTATATTCAACTCCGAAAGGGACAACAGGTTTGGAGAATGCCTTTCAATATAAACCAGGTATAGTGCGATTGCCTTTAAAATAAAAATCACTGAAATTCCATCTCTAACTTCAATTTGTAGTCACTCGTTTGGAACAAGAGTCTGCTTACTATCTTCAATTTGTACACAAAACTTAACAAGAACGAAACATGGATCCAGAAGAGCAAACGGACATGCAATCCATCAAATTAGCTTCCCTTGAAGAAAAACAACACAAAAAAGTCAGATATTATGAAACAACGACGATAAAGCTGGTCATCGCTTATATTTTCTTCCAAGCTGTTATATTCTTGTCTGTTTTTCTCCAAAACCCAGCCATCATCTCCTGCCAGCATTGGTGGATTCCGTTCAGCCTCTCGTCTCTGATTACTTTCATCTTTTCCATAAGCTTCACCAGATTCGCCAGCAAGTTGGAACGTATACAACACCAGCACGACATCACTGTCATGGAGCGAGATTCGAATCACCACCGAAAAATGCTCCAACAAAGAGATCCAACCAATACTCATGATCTGCTTCAGCAACAGCAACAGATTTTGAAGGGCGATGTTGTGGACGTTTATCAGAGAAATGGCTTCATTTACTTGGTATTTGCTGCCCTTCTTGTCTACACGGTTATCATCTTAATAGCCTGTCGATTCGTTATCTGTAAAGACTGATTCCATAAACCAGTCTTAAGAGCATCTCTAAGGGATTATGCAAAGGAGCAGGAAAATAAGGCTTGCCCAGCCACGTCAGTTTTCTCCTCCTCCTACGGTAAGTGTTTTGGAATTTTGGAAAACATAAACGTTTAGCTGTTTTTCTTTATGTTTACATTTTTGCCTTTATCAAGTTTATATGTTTTTCGTAGAGGTTGCCCTACTCCCTATTTCATTACCGAATTAGTAGAAATCATGTCTCATAATCATCATATCTGAGTGTAGTACTGGTTAAAATAAATGAGACCGCGATTGTATTTGAGTTCGAATAAATGAAAAGTTTTTATGTTTATTTGTAAAAAGTTTCATAAACAATTGAAGTTCTTTGATATATGCAGTGGCGCTGATTTCTAGTTGTAATTAAATGGTAGAGCTTGCAAGGAAGACTTCACTGTGAAAGTTAACAATTGAGAGCTTGTGAATAAAAAAGACAACAGCATCTAGAGAAAGTAGCAGACAGCATATGTTGCCCCAAAATCTAACCTGAGCAACAATCTCAGCAGACAGCATAATCAGTATAGCAATGCTCTACGCTCCAACAAAAGCTTAATTCAAATGCGAAATTCAAGTCTTGTTTTTTGGACGATTTAATTTCCCGGTGACTGTCATCTGAACGCTTCGTATCTAATTAACATGATCTCAACATTGTTCGTTAAAGCAAAAAACACGAGCTTCTGAGAATTTAGATAATGTTCTTTACTTCATATTAAAGTGGTGAGTGTGAATTCCACAGTGACAAATCAAATGATTTTGCATTGCCAGTTGGTTTTATGATGGAATCTCATATTGTAATATGATATCAGAGCAAGATATTCACACACCCCACATGCTTAGATTAAGCAAATGATGCAATTAGCCAAAATCCAACAAATTTGAGAGAGCAATGAGGGATGGAGGAGGGAGCCCAGATTTTAAGTGAAAGACAATTATGGCGCATTAAGGAAGCCTCAATGGCAAAAGAATTCTCCGTATAATAGAGTAAGGCTGTCAGCGTTACGATTGATCTATCTGCTTGCGTGATTCACGTGGGAGGGCAATTTTGTAGAATTTTCTCATATAATAATGTGCCGTTGAAATTTCAATTTTTTTTTTAGTCAACAAGGGTACACTACAAAAAAAAAAAAAGGTGTCAACAGTTACCATTATTTGATGACATTTATTTGGATGACTAAAGACTTTAGTCACTATAATTTGATGACATTTGCTGGAATGGAGCTTTTTGGTTGGGTTGTGCTCTTTGGGTCTGGCTGGTTCGTAATTTTGAGAATTATGGGTTTTCATTTCTTCTTGTTATTACATAGACCAGTCAGTCTCAAAGAAAAAGTAGGCTTTCAATTTCTAGTATAAACCGATCCCACTATAAAGCCCAGCCTTTGAACCGGGCGGTTCAATTATATAGGGCCCACTACATGACAATTTTGGACCAGTCGGCCCATATCATTGGAATTTGAGGGTGAATGCATCATCCTTTACTAGGTTTGGGGTCAGCGTGTGAGGTTTAAAAAAAAATAATTTTTTAATAGTTTTGGGCTCTCTAAAAAGTCAATTGCGTGTTTTTTTCCCTAAAGTATTCAAGTTCTAATAATAGATGCAGTTGTGGTCAAATTTTATTCAAACTTTGTAAGAAATAAAGTATCATGGTGACTGATAAGATGGCCTTTTCATATTTTATTGGAGAAATAGTATTTCAAGCCGTCCAAATCCACTTTGATTCAAGACTCGTTTTGAATGGAGTTCCACGTAGATAGACAACTTCGAGAAGAAGGATTGTTTTTCTTTATTTAGACATATGATATAAGATTATCAGTTATGCAGTTGATATTAACAATTTAATTATGCAATATGTCGGTTGGCATTGCTCATACAAGCTACACCCTCTCATCCTTCTCCAGATAGGAGAAAATTACAATTGAGCTCGGGTTGCATATTTGTCATTTTTTTTTGTCACTGGTAAACAGAGCATTCGCAATACGAGGTTGCTCTGTGTTATCTTGACGCGCATAGATATGAAAAGGAAGCTCATTTTCTCTAGTGGAAAAGATGATCCCAAAGAGGAAGAGTGTCTCAAACTTTTCTGACCCATTATCAATTGCGAATTATCATTAGAGACAAACTAGGGGCCCCTCCACCAGACGACCTTGAGCTTGAAATGATTGAATTACAGACTAGAGATCTTCAATTATTTTCATGGTTTCATCACTGAATTGTTTTAAGCCACATGTGCTCAAGCTTTTGTGTGTGGATGATCTGTAAAGCAAAAGCAGGTTTGTAGCGTAATCCCTTTGAACGGTGTAAACTTTGCCAAAGAGATGTTCTCACTCTTCAAATGGAGAAGCACTTAGACCCACTTTCCTCAGTATGTTTTTTCCTCTGTTTTTGGGTGATTCGGTCCACAACATCATCAATGCAAAATCCTTTATGCCCTTTTTCTTGTGTCGAAGGTAGGAAGGGGAAGGGGGTTACTCACACGCACTCATGCCTAGGGGTTGCTATCCCGTTGGCTTTTGTAGTGTATCTTGTGTAATAACGTGTGGAGCTGAGTGCGAGGGTTGGTGAGAGCGTATTGGCTAATTCAAAAGGCCAACAGAATTATCTCTGTGTATATAAGTTGTATGGAGTTGGAGGGGAATTTAATTACTCTAAGCCTCCTTGCATTCTTATCTTTAGCTTTCTTATAGATTGAGTATGGCTAACCATCAATACCCACCAAATGGTGACAAAGAAAAGAGAGAAAACATGGAGAAAAGAAAACAGGAGTTGCTAACTACCATTGAGAAGCAGGATGATAAAGTACATCAACTTCAAACGAGCGCCTTCAACCTTGCAAACTACTACTTCGTCTTTCAAGGTATTATTTTGGGGGCTATCGTCACTGCCACCTCAGCCCTCAGATGCTCAGATCGCTGGTTCCTTTTCAGCCTCTCTCTGATAGCAGCTATACTCAACTTGGTTTCATTGCTTGTAATTGGAAGCAATTATAAAAGAAGCGTCATGCAGAGACACCAAACCAAGAGTGAGCTCATTGAATTGGAAAGTGATCTGAGCAAGCTAGAAACTTCACCTTCAGATCAAGGGCTCAAAACTAAAATATTAACCTACTGGGATACGACAAATATTCAACATCCACAGGTTGCTTCTCATCATCCTACGACCCTGGATATTAAGGATGAATCGGAAGTAAGGCATAAAAGGAGGGTCATTCCTGTTGTTACAAATCATCTACGTGAGTTCTACTTCGTACTTTGCATGGGTATATTTATAATCTTTGCCGTCATCGTGATTGTGGGTTGCTGGACTATTCCTTGCAAGAAAACTCTTCAATGCACACCCCAGATATCGAACGCCAACAGTGATAAATGTATTAGGGTTTGTGAAGGTGCCAAGTGTATGAGCATCTGCGCCCAGTTCTAAGGCTTAATGTTCAACAGTTCTATATAGCTTTGAGCTACGGTTATCCAAGTAGATTGGAACCACAATAAAGTTTACCATATTTTGTTGCTCATCATTTCATCTATACTAGTTTATTATATGCTTTTGTGCACGTACAGATTTCACAAATAAGAATGTTATTATAATCGGAGCTCAAATAAAATATAAGATTCGGATGAATTTAGGTCTTCGGCACATAAAATTAAAAAAGTTGGCCTTTTCTGCTTGCAAATCTTTTTGTTTTTTTTTTTCTTTCCTTACTTCAATATCATCATATTTATTTTTCTATACCCTATCTTTTTTGTTATTTACATCATCTATGCTAACAAGCCAAGTCAACTAATTAAGCTCACCCCACTAAGGAATAGGTACATCTATCGATGAGACTAACAATTGGAAAATACTTCCCTAATAAGTAGGAATATTCTCGCCAATGATAGTATATACATGTGTGTATAAATTTTTCTTTTTGAATTTTTGCATTGTGTTTTAGATGAATTATCCTTAACAATTTACCTAAATTTGGAGTTTTTATGTGGACCAAAAGAAGAGACAATCTGCCTGTGCTGGGACCTGGGAGCTTTGTCAAGTTGGTCCTTCACTTCACGGGGGACTGTGCGTGATTTTGAGTGGGGCTAACTGTACGTAATGGTCCTGCATCCTCTAGATTTGCCGACTGAATTATTACAAGAATCCACCTGATTTTTTAATCACATATATATACATATTATCAGAAGGGACATTTTTGAAAAAGACCAAATGAGAGAAAAATATTTTTGAAAGAAATTAAAATGGATAAAAATACCCTTATTATTTTTGGATTTTTTAAGGAATTATTTACATTTGAATGTCTTTGGTTTGAAAGTTGAGAGGTTTTTTTTGTCTTTTTGGGAAAAATTTTGGCTTTTTTCAAAAGTGAAATTTTTTTTGTGGCTGAAACCTAAATTTACTTAATCAGAAATATAGATAGAGTTCCAAAAATAAATAGAGCCACAGGTGCAACAACTGCAAATGGAAGAAAGAAGAGGTGGACGTTGAGCTGGTAAAATAGCAGAGCAAAAAGAAAAAAATACTCCACAAAATTGTGAAAAATATTATGTTTACTTGATAAATCCATTTATTTGGAATTGGTGTTTGTTGTTCAAAACGACCCTTAGAGCATCTATATTGGTAGTGTGTAAAGGTGAATGTATGCTAAATTTACATCTATTGCTGTCGGAAAATTGATGCAATGGGAGGATGTAAATGCTTATATATTTACTTTAGCCACCAAATGTAAATAAAAAGATGCTGATTTACATCCATTTTTACACTCACTTTACGGACCTTGCACGCAAGAAATAAGGAGAGAGCTGAGAGAGAAGAGCAGCTGAAAAAGGTTGAGCTACTCTTCCTCTACGCGCAACTAAAAGAACACTCTCCAAACAAAGTAACATGGCGATCAACGGTTGAAGATGAGATCAAATCCTATCATGTTGGGTCTTGATTTGTGTGCAAATCAAAAAAATAATGGATCTTGAATTGTGTGCAAAAACGTGATAAGATACCAATAGTTCAGATTAAATGTACTGTACGATCCAACGGTTCTAGTTCTATGAAACCATATCTTCTTTGAATTGAAATTTTTTTGGGTTCATTTTTTTGGAAAAATAAAATAAACCTAACACACACAAAATTAATTTTAAAAAGTTAACGGAAAAAAAAATTAACACAAGAAAATTAAATATACATATTTGGATTTGCATCTTCTCCATTTAAGCAAAAATCACATTTACATCCCCCGGAGGTGTAAAGGAGATGTAAAAGTGGTTTTACACCTCCAAATTTACACACAACCATTGTAGATGCTCTTACCTTGAATGTACGGCACAACTTCATAAGAATAAAAAATTTAATAAAATCCAAAAAACATAATTAATAGAGCTCTTAGTTTAGATTAATTTAAACTATAGCTTCTAAAAAATAAAAATTAGAGAAGAAAAAGGAAGAGAAAGAAAACATTGAACCGGGCCGCTAGTCTTGTACACGACCTGACCAGCCCACATGGCAATTGGGTCTTTTACTTTATATAAAAACAATGGAATTGAATTATAATTTTGAGCTTGAGCCGAAGTCATGAGACGTGAAAGTGGGCACTGATTGCAGGAGATGCCCTGCCTATCCTCAGTTTTCTTTCAAGGAAAACATCCCTAGTTTTTTCGTTGAAATTGCAAGCATGCCGTTTTTATCTCATTCGAAGCATAGTTGTTTATCTGATGCTTCAAGCTTGACGTTGGACATCCACTCACAAATGCATGCCAAAAGAAGGATAAAAGTAACACGCATATGCACTGAAACACATATATAGCTAGACATTCAAAAGAAAAGAAAAAGCTGATAGTAGGTGTACTGAATTGCTTTTCATGTTCTTTCTTGCAGAGCCACCACTTAGCATTGGAAAGTCAAGGGACCTAGTGTGGATTTGAGTGATGTATGACATTGGGCTACTTCCCCATTATCAATCGTGATTGGAACCTTTCAACATCATAAACGCTGGGGTTTTGGCCTTGTTTTGCCACTTAGCATGTGCTGGGTTTATTGTTTCTTTTAACGCGATGCCCTTTCTTTTGCATTTCTTGACATCGTTCGACTCTTAATCCAAATTCTCGTCACATAAAAATGCAAGAGTTTTCTCTCTTTATCTTAGACTACAACTCCAGTAATGCCAAGACAAACAATTAGCTCAGCTTTTTTGCCAGAAGGAAATTCCATTAAAAAAGCAAAAATACTCGATGACAGTAATTAAGTTCAAAACAATCAAATCTAGGGATATTACTTTTCTGAATATATTCCAAAGAAAGTATAAGCTCAAAATAATCAGACTAGATTTTAAGTGAAGATCAAAAGACGAAACATCCACCCTCAATTCCGAAGGATAGAGAACCTACACTTCGAGGAGCCCCTCCCATCCCCCAATATTATTAATATTTTGAACGAAAACAAGACGTAACCAAAAGTTTGAATTGGAACAATCAGATCAAACTCAACCTCAAAGTTCCGGAAAGAAACAGGTTGGTTCTGAGTGTCCTACAAGCACAGACAATAACCGAAACAACGGCATAGAAGGATCTTCCTTGTTGATCCTTGTGCAGATTGTAAACGTAAATTCTACTTTGTAATTTGCATGGGTCTGTTTGTAACCTTTGCCATCATCGTGATTGTGGGTTGCTGGACCATTCTTTGCAGGGAAGCTGATAAATGTAAGCACCCAGTATCCAATATTGATAACTGCATTAGGTTTTGTGAAGGTGCCAAGTGCATAAGCATCTGCACTGACTACTAGGGTTTCAACAATGGTTTCAGCTCATGGGAATAATTATCCAAATAGTTTGGGAAAAAAAAAAGTTTATGTACGTAGAACGTCTTAGCTACCCTAGCTAGATTCTATCCCTTATAAACGTTTGGGACAAAAACATAAGCATCTGCACTGACTACTAGGGTTTCAACAATGGTTTCAGCTCCTAAAATACATTATAAACTTCGTTATTAACGTTTGAGTAAGAGCTCTTCATCGTCAAGGTTCTGATAAAGGAGAAATTATACAATGATATTGTACTACCACATGGCATTTACCAGGTAGTAGTACATACGAATGAAATGCTGACAACTGGACAGCTGCAACTAAAAGAAGAAAGGAGCTAATCCGTTTGATACTGGCGTTAAAGTCACCCTTGAAACCTTCTTGGAAAATTGAATGGTAAATACTGCACCAAATAGCACCTTTCCTCCTCACTGCCGAAATTTTTGCAATTTTTTTCTTTCAACTCTTTGGTTCTCCTTGAGAAGCAAATGTGTTGTTATTTTATTGGTCCGTACTACCACTTGGCACAGTATTATTGTACAATTTCTCTCAGGGGTGGGCCTTGGTGGTACGCTTGAAATAATTGCGAAATATCATTTCAGACAAATAGAGGGGTCCCTCCACTACACACGCTTGAAATAATTGAATTACAAATATTGTGAGTTGGTGATCTGTAACGCAAAATAAGGTTCAAGTGTAAATCCCTTTCCACAATGTAAATTTTGCCAAAGATATGTTCACACTTAGGAACAGAGATGCAGTAAGTTTGCGGGCGAGCAACTTTCCTCCGCTATCTTTTTTCCTCTATTTTTTGGGTTGATCCGGCGTGGTCGACAACATTATCAATGCAAAATCCGTCCTTTAACAACGGACAGACGTCCTGCACCAAAAAATCTTGACTTTTTATTTTTTTATTTTATTCATCGAAAGTAGAAATGGGAAAGGAGTTACTCACACACATGGTGCCTAGGGTATCGTTTCCACTATGGTATTACCCAATTGGAGCTGAGTGTAAGAGTGAGAGTGAGTGTATTGGCTTATTCAAAAAGCCAACAGAACTATCTCTGTGTATATAAGTTGCATGGACGAGAAGGGGACTTTACTCTAAGACTCTGTCTTCTTATCTCTCTAGCTCTCTTACTTTGAGCGTGCTGCTGATTAATGGACACCGATCCATGTCCGCCAAATGGTGACAAAGAAAAGAAAGAAAACATGGATAAAAGAAAACAGGAGCTGCAAACTACAATTGAGAAACAGGATGATCAAGTAAATCAACTTCAAACGAGCGCCTTCAACCTTGCAAACTACTACTTCGTCTTTCAAGGACTTATTTTGGGGCCTATCGTCACTGCGACCACAGCGCTCAGATGCTCAGATCGCTGGTTCCTTTTCAGCCTCTCTCTGATAGCAGCCATACTCAACTTGGTTTCATTGCTTGTAGTTGGAAGCAAATATAAAAAAAGCGTTATGCAGAGACACCAAACCAAGAGTGAGCTCATTGAATTGGAAAGTGATCTGAGCAAGCTAGAAACTTCACCTTCAGATCAACGGCTGAAGGCTAAAATATTATCGTACTGGGATACGACGAAAATTCAACATCCTATGACTGTAGGAAATAAGCATGAAACGGAACTAAGGCGGAGGGTCATGCCTGATGTTACAAATCATCTACGTGATTTTTACTATGTAATTTGTATGGGTCTGTTTATAAGCTTTGCCGTCATCGTGATTGTGGGTTGCTGGACCATTCCTTGCAAGAAAGCTCTTCAATGCACACCCCCGATATCCGACGTCAACACTGGTAAATGCATTAGGGTTTGTGAAGGCGCCAAGTGTATGAGCATCTGCACCCAATTCTAGGGCTTCAAGTTCAACAGTTGTAGCTTTGAGCTATAGGGTTATCCAAGTAGATTGGAACCAACAATCAAGTTTACCATATTTTCATGCTCGTCACTTAATATGTAATTATTTATATGATTTTGTGCATCGACAGATTTCATAAATAAGAATTCGAACGAATGCGACTTTCTGAGTATTATTAAAGAATTAGGCATGATAAGAGATAAGTTTCTTACTTCAGCACATAAAATAAAATAAAAGGTTGGCTTCTCTTACTTCCATATCATCAAATTTATTTTTCGTGGCAAGCATCCAAATCAAAACACATTACTTACTATGAAAGCAAAGTACCAAAACAATTAACCTGCTGTCTGATAAGCTAAGCTACCCTTCAAGAAATAGGTACATCGTCTATGCTAACAAGCTAAGCCACCCTACCCCAGCAAGGAATAGGTACAATATTATCGATGAGATGAAGACTTGACCTAAGATTGGAGTTTGCATGTGGACCAAAGATATATATATTTGTGCTGAGACCTGGGACCAGAATCTGCATGTGTTGTCAAGTTCGTCCTGCGCTTCACGGGGAAAGTCTCGTGTGTACGACTGCTGCACAATGGAGTGGGGATGGCTAACTTTACGTAATGGACCTGCATCCGCTGCTGACAGAATTATTTCAGGAATATACCTGATTTTTAATTATATATATTCAGAAATATACATAGAGTTCCAAAAATAAATATAGCCACAGGTGCAACACAATAACTGCAAATGGAAGAAAGAAGAGGTGAATGTTGAGCTCCTAAAATAGCGGAGCAAAAAGGAAATATTATCAAAGTTATGAAATATTCGTTGCCGAACTTGCTGCTTCACCCACCAAAACTTCTCTACGTTTGATTAGGGTTGAATATTGTAAGTAAGATGTACTTATTAAAATTATATTTGTTTCACAATTCAATATAGCCTTTATGGTCATTTTATATTAGGATAAATTAGTAATTCAATAAATAGTTTCGTAGTAGGGGGTACTCAGTTAATTTTAGGGTTCGTTTAGCAACACTCTTAATAGAGCAATTACTATTCAATTAGTTTAGATTAATTTAATGTAATTTAGACTATTGCTTATAAAATAAAAATTAAAAAGGAAAGAATGAAAAGGAAGAGAAAATGGAGAAGGAAAAAAAATAGAAAGCTAACTTGAAGTGGATGGGGCTTTTCTGAAATTACCATAAGCCCAGCTCTGACATTTGAACAAGGGCCGTTCAATTATTTCGATCTCATTACATGAAAATTTTAGACCAGTCGGCCCAATGGGAATTGGGTCTTGCTCTTTAGTTTCTATCAAAAATGGATTTTAAAATAAATATATTTTAGAAGTGTTTAGTTGATCAAAAGCGTAGACAGACAGATTAGTTAACAATTTAATTAACTCTTAAATATTAGTATTGTTATATTATAAACCAAGAAGTTTCGTTTAGTTCATGAACCTAGAATTGATTGCTACTTACAATTTTAATAACAAAAGGGATTTGTTGCTAAGTACTTAAAAGCATTTAACTGTCGTGTCCAAGGTCATATATTCGATTTCTCCCTCTTCGCTTGTATTTTTTTTTATGGGTCATACTAAATAAGCCCTTGTAACTCAAAAATCATACACAATAACCCAACAATAATACACCATTTAAGTAAAACCTAATTCCTGATTTTAAAATTGGATGACAATGTGTCCATGTAAGTTGATTTATTAAGCCACTAAATCTTTATTTAGTTGCTAACTATTTTACATCCCCTAATTTTATGCAAATGAATAATACCGACCTCTCCATGCACATTTATGTTTGCACTCCTATAATAATGGACTACAATACAATTAGTTCAAATACTCCCTCTAGCCTCCTATTTTGAAGGAGGAAAGTCAAATTTTTTATTATTATTTATTTAGAAAATGAAACATAAGTTTCACAAATCTCACTCGTGCCATATGACGTACTTAAGAATGGCGACTACATGTCTAAAGAGAATGCCATGCCGGCTTCCTCTTTAAAATGTTTATATTATCCTCATTCGTCCTCAATGTATGTTTATATTTCCTGAAAGAAAATGCCAAGGTAATATAATGGATTTCTAACGTAAACCCATAAAAATATAATATAGAAAGACAATGATCATATTTTGATTGAAATTAGATGACCTTAAGTTATGTGTGTAATTTTCAAAAGACTAAGGTTTATTTTATCACGCAGACCTTACAAATGAAGACGTTAGAGCAAACGGTTGGCCTTCTAGGAAAAGTTTGTCAGTTGACCTTGGTGGGTGACATAGAACTGAGAATGCGAGTATATCTCACAGTTTGGAAGCTGCATATTGATCACCATCCGTACGTTGGGCACACACACATTTGATAGAGAAAATTAATATGGGCTCCATGTTCTCTCGTCAGACTGAACTTGTGAACCTCACCGATAAGGTTTTAGAGTTAAAAGAGTGTCCAGCCAGAGATTCAGACGGCGAATACGCTGACCCGATTCAACTGCTGCCTCAGAAGCTCAGGCGGATCAGGTCAACGGGGTTCTATTGTCATTTGGTGGACTCTGGTCGTCGAAGAGACATCAAGCTTTTCATCAAGGGATCAAATGATGGTAAGACGAGTTGTGTGAAGATATTCGCAGCACACGACTTCATCTCCTGCAGCAAATTTACCTTTCACATGGAGAACAAGAGACTTGTCGTCGACAGGGGCGGAGCTGGCGCTCAGGGGAGCCACGACGACCACCCACGACGAAAGTACTTTATGCTTCCCTTTTTGTAACTTATAGCATATATATTGGATTATATATGTTTCTTTTAATTGATGGATTTGCAAGCTTATTAATGTTCTTGATGATTGATTAATTGGTCCTGAATATTGTGGTCCACACAGGATATCCTTTGTTTTGGAAGACCTATTAAGGGGAAGTTTTTGAAATCGACCAATAGCAACTAGGTAATGTTTATTTAAATCTCTCCCCCTCTCTGGGCTCATTTGGTACGTCGGACTGTACTGACTAATTTCCGTCGGATAGTATTAATCTGTTCCGGAGAGTACTGACTATTTATCCATAATATTATAAGGCGTTTGGTGCTGTTCCGGATAAATAATCTGACTAAGTTATACTGTGTTTGGTGATGTTTCGGATAACATCAGATCAGACTATTTATAAAAAAAATATATATATAAAAAAATCTTTGATAATTTTAATAGAAATTGAGATTCAAATGACACAAATTTTTTTTTGGTAAGATTCATATGACAAGATTTGTTTTTCAATTATTTTTGCCAAGATTTTTTTTCATATAACCTATTATCATAATTGTAGTATCTCATAAAAATTCCAACATACTCGCATACGTTAATAAAAACAGTACCAAATAATGTATAATTCAAAGTGATCACATATTAAGGTGATAAGAGCAAAAGAGAAAGTTGTTCATAAACCAAACTACATCAAAGAGTGAATCACAACTCCCACGCCCCAAGTAAGAGAAGAACAAATGCTTTTCTTATAGCACCATTCAATGTCAGGAATATTTTTTCATCACTTGCTTTCTCCAAAATTAGCCGTAGTGCCTTAATTTGGTCATTAATAGACATGTCCATCTTTTTAAGGACCCGCCCCGAATTTTCTCAAAACCCGAGACGAACCCTTTAGAATTCCTGACATCACCCCGATGCCAGGCCCACTTACTAAAAACCGAGACTTCCTACCGAAATTTCGGCAGAGTCTCCCCTATAAATTGGACATTTCCCAAAATTATACCTGCATGAAAACGCATTTTTTATTCCCAACTGGCAGCATGCACAATATAATTTCATGCAATTCACATAAATGGCCTTCGGCCTTCCAATAATTCTCAAACGACTACCAAACAATTCAATTACAAAATATGACTACTATTTAGTCTGCGGCTGCACCTAATAACCTTAGGCTGCCTACGTACCCTCCTTGAGGGATCAAGCCACACGTAGTTCTTCCCTAAAACTCAATTCCCCACTTGGGCGATACCTTATTTCATTTCTTTGTATTTCATATAATCTCCCCATACGCCGGTACAACCAACGCCACGTATGGGGCCTGTCAACACGCCGGATAACCTACGCCACGTGCGACCATGCCATACTATCATAATATCTCCCCATACGCCGGTACAACCAACGCCACGTATGGGGTCTGTCTCAACGCCGGATAACCTACGCCACGTGAGACCTGCACATCATATCACATAACTCCCTATACGCCGGTACAACCAACGCCACGTATGGGGCCTGTCCCAACGCCGGATAACCTACGCCACGCGGGACCTCAATATTATATCACAAAGCTCCCCATACGCCGATACAACCAACGCCACGTATGGGGTCTGTCGACACGTCGGATAACCTACGCTACGTGCGACCTCAACATAATATTACATAGCTCCCCATACGCCGGTACAACCAACGCCATGTATGGGGCCTGTCCCAACGCCGGATAACCTACGCCACGCGGGACCTAACTTTCACTTGGTGGTACTTGTAGTGGATCCAACATCCGAGGAGGTACCTAAAGTAGTGCGTATAGCACTCCAAACTGACCTTCTAGACTTTGTTGTACCCTTGTACAACCACATATAATTATAATTATATAAATAAATTCTAATATTGTGTAACCCTCCACAATCATCTAGTACCCGATAATCTCCCTTAGAAAGATGACATTACTCCGGGACACTCACGGTCAACCAAGGGTCAAACTACTCTAACCCTGGTCAACCGGACCTGCAAAACCCACGACCTCCAATTTCCGATCCGGAAGTCCCTATGGGTTCTACCAGGTATAGGACACTTGTCCTGCAAGTTTGGTTCAGATCGGACGGTCGGATTGCTCACGATCGCACGATCTGACGGTTAATATAAAATATAAATTTAAAATTATTATTCGGAACATCCGGGGCTCCGATTCACGATCCGTGAATTCCTACACGATCCTAGAAATACCTAGATTAACATATATTAAATTTGGGACCATCCGACGGTCCCAACCTATCGAATCCGGATAACGCATAATATGCGATTATCCGTTCGATAGTCAAACGACGTCCGAATTGAGATCCGCGAAATCCTACGCACTCGTGACGGCACGAGGATCTCAAAACTGCCCAGAGTCACTCCACCACCCTCGCCCACGCGCTGCCACACGCGCGGGCAGATCGGGTGTCCAAAGCGATTATGGTTCGTCGAAAAATCTCGGAACCAAGACTCCAAACTCCTATCCTAGGTAAAACACCTCATTTGGAGTCACTTTTGTTCTTGGACCTACCCCAAAAAGTGGCCGGAAATGCCCGATCACGGCGGCCGAAGTTCGGCCGATTTTCAATTCGAAAATCAAATTGCCTACGCTACGAATCGATCTAATCCTACCCAACAGGCAGCTATAGCATGAAAAATAGGTGAGAAACCATACCTTGCTCGTCGAATTTGGTGGCCGGAGGAGGGAGATCGAGCTCCTTGAATTTTGGGTTAAAATCGGTCGGATTTTTGCATTTTCCGGCGAGCACAGGTGGTTCCGATGGCTGAGATCGGTCAGGATGGAAAGAGGAGGATGGCACGGTTCTTTTGGGACCGGTGCCCCCCCGAGTGGTGGCCGGATGCGGCGGCGGCGGCCCAAAAACCGCCGCTGTGAACAGTAACAGGGGGAGGGGGGGCTGTTCTGCGCAGGAGAGAGAGAGAGGGAGAGAGAGAAAATCTGATTTTATAAAAATCCCATTTCGAAATATTTACGATTGTGCCACTGGACTTCTTTTGACCATATCTCTCTCGTTACAACTCCGATTCGAGCCCACTACGTGTCTATGAACTCGTCTCAGTACGACCTATCCAAAAATATAAGTCACGGTCCCAAACTCTCTCCGGTTAAAAATATGACTAAAATACCCTTAAATAATTAAATAATTAAATAAAGGTAAAATTTGAGAAAATTTGGGGTCGGGGTGTTACAATCTTTGCTTTTCTAATAGCAATTGACAGAGAAAAAAAAATGGTTCCTAGAATTCAGGTTCATACAATTTTAATTTTGTAATTTTGCTCTCCTAGTCGTCAGGTATGTATGTATTCAACTAAACTACCAACACTAGCACAGTTGTTTGTTTTTGGACGAAAATTGGCAATACTCTATTTAATACCAACAATCTAAATATTCTCACAACGTCGAATCACTATATCACATACAAAGAAAACATTCGATTAAAAAAAATGCCAAAAAAAAAAAAAAATCATAACCTAATTTCCACTAAAAATTTGAAATATATAAAGCATATTGGGGAGAGTGCGAAAAAGAGAGAGTGAGAGATGGATACCTGGAGAAGAGTGAAGAAAATAACATGTGGAGAAGATAGTAGAGAACAACCCTAGGGAGAAAAAAATGAAAAGAGCGTCTGATTTTTTTCGTAGAACGCGTGTTCTTTTTCCCTAGCCGTATAATTAAGCGTGTATTATCTAAACCGGGGTGTGTGGGTTGTATTAGTTAGTCAGGTAAGGAGAGTATTAAAAGCCCAACCCGTATAAAATAGTCGGGTAATTAAATAATACAAGTTGACATCAAACACCTGATATAGACTATTTACTCCTATCCAAAGTCTAATACAGTGTACCAAACGAGCCCTCTACATCTTATTTTTCTGCTAATTCATATGTTTCTTAATCTTAGGGTTTAGGATAATTAAGTTGTATTAATGTAACATCCCACATCGACCAATGGAGAGTTGGTGATGTGTCTTATATGTACCCGCCTCCATCTAGCATGAGACCTTTGGGAGCTCACTGGCTTCGGAGTCATGAGAAATTCGATGTTAAGCGAGTTGGGGCTAGAGCAATCCCATAATAGGTGATTCACTGGGAAGTTGCTCGTGAGGTTCCAGAAACAAAACCGTGAAGGCAGAAATGAGGCCCAAAGTGGACAATATCGTGCTATGACGGAACTGATCTCGGGATGTGATAATTAATCTTATATATATATATATATGATAGGGAAATTTTCTCTTACATAGTTGCGAAACAAAGGAAATATTTTTGCTCACCATTTTAACCTAAGGTGTACCATCATCATCATTCTCAACACTTGACACATGTCTATGGGCCTAACCATAGTTAACTTTTTACTTTGTATTTATGAAACCATGGTTATACTCATGGACATGTGTTAAATATTGAGAAAGATGATGATGATATACACCTTGGGTTAAAATAGTGAGCGAAAATGCTCTTCGACATAAATACTTAATTGCTAGACTATCAATCCAAACCATACTTCACACAATATTCTAGAAACATAGGAATTTTATGTTTCCATGTAGTCCGCAATGCAATAAAAAATTAGTTTACAAACTTAAATTTGTATAGAATTTTATAGTTATATAATGATTAATTTTTTAAAAAAAAAAAAAAAGAATTAGCACCATAAACATTGATATATCTGTATTTTTCGTTATATACATGTATGATAAAATATTTTCATGATTTTATAATTATAGAATAGAAAATTAGATAAAAACCCAAAGTATTAGGGTTTATTAGGAATAACCTTCAATGCCTCTGTTACCCTTAATAACTTTATATTTTCAACCCTTAATTATTATCTGATTGAATGTTTATTTTACGTAAATAATTATTAGATTTGACGTTTCTAATAATTATAATGTTTAATTTTGGACATCTATTGAAGATTGCACGTCAAAAAAGGATCAAAGAGACACACACGTATATAGACACTCAAAAGCAAAGATAAGAAGAGAAGACTAAGTAGGTACTGAATTGCTTTTCATGTGGCCGCACGTGTATAAATAGTATATAAATAAGAAGAAAACCTCCCCCGATGAAATAGCGTCGGCAGAAGTGTATGCCTGCAAAATTTTGCCGGATTAAACATCTCCCGACGAAGGTCATTTTTGCGTTCGAAATTTGGTCGGAAAATGTCTAATTCGGCAAATTTCGCCGTAATAGACATGTGCCGACGAACTTTCTTTGGAATTTGTATTTTTTCAAATTTACACGGTGAGTGAGAAAATAAGATAAATAAAGAAATAGAATAAGGGATGGAAATAGTAGCACTCTTATTTAGTTTCCATCTCTCAACATTTTGCATGCTCGTTTAATTTTCTATGTGTAATTATGTAGGCCAGATTTTATGGCAATTGAAATAGAATGGGAAGTTATGGCCACAGACAATATTAACAGTGTTACTAAACTAGAATTATAATTTGAGTACTCTTATAATTTTTAGAAGTATAGGGTCTAAAGTGAAACATGCTAAATCTGAGAGCTATAGTTTTTACATGGAGTACAATGTCCACCCTGTTTCCTGTTACATGGAGTATGATAGGTAAATAATTGGAATAGGTAATCAACATTTTGGGTTTGTTCTGTTCTGTACCCCTGTTATGATTTGTGTAGGTAAACAATTTTCTGGGTTTATTATGTACCTCTGTTTTAATTTGTGTAGGTAAACAATTTGGATTAGGCAACAGGTTTGTTATTAATTTTTTCTGGGCTCCTAATTCTGTTTATGTTGGCTAGGTATCAGAACTAAAATGATTGGATTACGATCTGGTATGTTAAAGGGTTGATTAAAATTACAAAATTGTAAAAACAAGGCTTATTATCACAAAACGTCTATAAGGTTTACGAAACTATCAGATTGCATCCTTAATGTTTTTTTGTGTCACTTATGGTCCTCAAGGTTAGTATATACAATCACAAATGGTCTCTGCCATTAGGTTTTGCCAAAAACTCTGTTAGTTTGCTAACGTGACATACATATATATCACAAAACATCTTTAAGGTTTACACACTTATCACAAATGGTCCCTATGAATTTTTTTTATTTTTTAATTTAAAAATTCATAAAATTTTGGTTTTCTTTTTAAAATTATTTATAAATGAAAAAATCATTTATAGAAGGATTTTAATCTTGATGACCATTTATGAACCCTAAACCTTTAGTTTTTTTTATTTTTAAATTTTATGAATTTTAAATTATTTTTTAAAAACTTCATTAGTTTGTTGATGTGGCATATATATGGAGCCAACATCTACAATAATATAGTGTCACATGTATTTAAAATTTAATATATATTTTAAAATAATTATAATTCATAAAATTTTAAATAGAAAACAAAAAATTTATGAAATTTTAAATTTAAAAAATTAAAAAATTTCATAAGGACCATTTGTGATAGGTGTGTGAACCTCAAAGATGTTTTGTGATATACATATATGCCACGTCAGCAAACTAACGAAGTTTTTGAAGGAACCTAACTGTAAGGACCATTTGTAATCATACATACTAACCTTGAGGACCACGAATGACAAAAAAAAACAGTAAGGATGCAATCTGATAGTTTCGTAAATCTTGGAGACGTTTTGTGATAATAAGCCTAAAAACAATAATAGTAATTCAAAGGTACAAAATAAAAAATGTAAACAAATAAAACAATAATAAATAACAAGAAGACAACAATTAAGGGGTTGACTAAAAGAAAGCTGTAGAGGGCAAAATTGGCACATAAAAATTAACTAACGTGTTTGCTGATATGGAATGGGCTTACATCGAAAAAAAGAAGAAGGGTTTACATCAAAAATTGAAATTACGTTCCTAATAAACCCTAATAGGTTTGGGTTTATATCTAATTTTCTATATATTAAATCACTTGTTTTAAAATAGTACTTATCTTCTTCCTTTTTTGGCTGAAAACCCTAAATATTTTTTTTTTTTAAAGTTGGAAGATCAGACATATTAATGATAATATATATGGATCATTCTAATTAGATTAACGTGATCTTCCTAATTAGGGCAAATTAAGGTTCGAAGCTGTCAAAATTTGCTACATATGGTTCATCAATGGACAGAGAAAAATCGGCTTCATCACGCAACTCTCTGCTTGAAAAAGCAAGAAAGAGAGAGAGTTTCAAGTCTTAAGCTGTTAAGCACATTAATTAGGACCACCATCCACCACTAAATGATTCCAGACTTCCAGTCATATTATTGATTGATGTGTCTTGTTTTGGTTGACATCCGAGTCCTTCTGTTTTGCCTTAATCTCTTCCAGTCAGTGTATTACTTGTTTTATTTCCAGTCATCTTGATGTCCATTGCTCCTGCTTGATTGGGAATTTGAGACTTTTCTTGCTCCTGATGCTGTCTAGCCTTTGCTTGGTGGGTTTGTCTGGGTCGGTTTGGGTGCTGTTTAGTCTGTTCATCCAGCTTTGCTTGGTTGATCTTCCAACTCTTTGTTTTGTTTGGTGATCCTGACGGATTTTCTTTTTTGCTAGTTTGTTGCTTGCTCACGGGAAAGCTTCTTATCATTTTTATGGCCTCTTGTTGCTGTATATCTTTTTGGGTTAATACCAATTTTCATTTATAAAAAAAATATTCAGTATACGAAAGTATAGGGTCAACATATAGGTACCTCGTGTTCATGCAGGAGTGAATGAATATCAGTTCCTCTGAGGTAGACAAAGCAACACCATATATAACAACATGCTCTTGGATGAAGGCTTTAAACACATAAATCTTGACTAAATTTACAACTAATTTGCAATGCTAGCAAAACTAAGATTGAAACAATTTCTGGAAAGAAACAAGTTGAATACATCAACGGAAATATATTATATGCAAAGTATTCCTTCATCATATTTTTATCATTCAGTGATGAGTAGTCAGCCCACAACAACAATCGAGCACTAACGAGGAAATAGTTCGGTTAATGAAGCCTCATTTACTGATTTTTGGACAGAGTTGTTTTGGGAAGGATTTGACCGAATAACCTTTGTTGGTGTTTCCGGCTGAATCACAGAAAATGGTTGCGAGGGTACTGGGAGAGTGAGAGAGTTGCTAGTAAGCATAAGAACAACTGAAGCCATGGTTGGCCTCTCAATTGTATTCGGTTGCACACATAGCAATCCAATGTGGATGCATCTCATTATTTCAGTTGTTAAACCAGTCTTCAAGGTGGGATCTATTAAATTTGAAGTTTTCTCCCCTTCCTTCCAACTTTTCCATACCTGCATGCAAGAATTCATACGTGCTAAAACAAATCAGTCATACTTGACCAAAATAAAATAAAATCAGTCATACTTTTTCTTACTTCATATATGCGTGTATTCAATTGCAATAATAATTACCAGACGTAGTTACTTACACAGTTTAAAAGATTCACATTCCCTCCGTGGCATAAAGCATTATTCTTCTGTCCGCTTACTATCTCCAAAAGTAACACACCAAAGCTATAAACATCAGACTTCACAGAAAACTGTCCATGCATCGCATACTCTGGAGCCATATATCCGCTACAAGTAAATCGACAAAAGTGTATCAAACTTAATTAACCTAGATGAAATTTTCATCTTTATACTCAAAGTATCTTATTTCTTGTGATTACTGGTATAATTAAGTCTTTGAGTAGTCAGGATATTTCTCACAAAGTTTATGGTACGGATCAATGTAAACTTGGAAATTATTGGTAAAGCCAAACACCGTTACAAGCCCCTCCTCCCCACACACACACACACATAAATATATGTATCATGGTCTAGTACTTACTATGTCCCCACAATTCGATTGGTTTCCCCTTCTGTTTGATCAAGCACGAACAATCTCGCCATGCCAAAATCTGCAATTTTAGTATTCATTTCAGCATCTAACAAAATGTTACCAGCTTTGAGGTCACGATGAATAACTCTAAGACGAGAGTCCTCATGAAGGTAAACAAGTCCTCGCCCAATGCCTACTATGATTTTGTAGCGCCTATCCCAGTCTAATTGTGCACGCTTGATTGGATCTGCATACTCATGAAGAAATAATATTTTGTATTAATGATGTTTGTTGTTGTTCGTTTTGGAAGCAACAGAATTCCAACGCATGCATATATGTACATACCAAATATGAATTGGTCGAGACTTGCGTTATGGACAAACTCATACACAAGAAGTCTTTCATTTCCTTCCAGGCAGAAACCAAGAAGTCTAACTAAATTTCGATGTTGAAGCTTCGCTACTAATTCGACCTCATTTCTAAATTCTATGTCCCCTTGTGCAGAATCTCTAGAAAGCCTTTTAACTGCTATTTCTTCTTCATTCAAGAGCCTACCCTGCATAATTCAAGAGGAATCTGAAAGTTAACTTATACTGCTCGCGGAGGCACATAACCAACACGATTGTGGATGTTTTATTACCCTGTAAACAGCACCAAATCCACCACGTCCAAGCTTATTTTCTTCACAAAAGTTATTTGTGGCAATTCTAATGGAGTTTGATGGACATATTTTATATTATATATTTAACCTCATTCTTAGTATATTTTGGTTAATATTTTGGAAGAATTTTGATACTTTGAATTATATTTTCAATATAGGACTTTCGACTCTCTCTGGAGCAAAACATAATCAAATTGAGGAATTTTGGAGTAATTCCAGTTGGAGGACGTTCTTGAGTCACTTAGCTTGATCGTATCAAAATTTCAGATCTTTCTTCCAAGCGGTTATTTTCTGGCAATAAAATAAATGAGCAGTGCGCGGTGCTGGAATAGTGACGTGTTGGGCTTTTATTGCGTTTTTGAAGCCCAAGATGACCTCGGATGGGTTCGTGGCCTTCTAGAGAAGTGTTCAGAACATTTTTATCTTTAAAACAAGCTATCTTGGGCCAGATTTGGAGGAGATTTGGGGCCAAAACGTGGCTGGGCAGATTTTAGGCAAATTCTCCTATTCCAATTTGGACTTTATTTCCTAGTATTATTTTACTTTAATTAGTTTCCTTGTGGGGATAGAAAAGCTGTACATTGGCAGCTAGGTTTTAAGGGGTATTTAAGCTCTTTCTCACAAGGAATTGAAGGACTCCCTTTTCACTTTTGAACTTTGCATTGTGGAGAGCAATTGCTAGGGTTTTGGGTTTTCACAACTTTCAGGTGTTTTCGTTCTTTTCTTCTTAATGATATTTTCTTGGATTTCAATTATGAGTATGCGTAACTAAATTTCTTTTGCTAGGGTGAAGCCTTGAACCTTAGCATGAATATGTGATTTTTATTTAATTGCTTATGATGAGTGCATGCGTATTTTGAATTGTTAATCACTGTTTTAAACTATCTAATTGTCTTAATGCCTGATCACCATTAGGATCTTTAGAAAAGTAATTGGATGCAATTTTGGTCGGAAGGTTCCCTGAAATTGATGCTAGCTTCTTGTGATTAATAATTGTAATTTCACTTAAGATGAACACCACGTCTTAAGGGTTGCATAGTTTTTCAAAGGGTTTTCACAAAACTTAATGAGTCTTTCATGTTCAGATTTGATCCGAACGTCCGGACGGGTTGCATGTTGGATATACGTTCTGTGTTGGAGGTTCCAAGTAGAATATACATTAGGAAAACCTAACCTTCAAAGTGGCATGTGCAAATCATAAGTAATTGGTAAAAGTTCATAGGATTGCTAGGTGATGGTGAAACCCTAGTGTTTTTATAAATTGATATTCAAAACTCTTTCTCTCAATCGTATTTGTTTTTGTTTAATATTTGTTTTTTAGAATCCACCAAATTTATAATCATCTTTCTTGACTTTTTATTTTAAGTAGTAATTGGAATTTGTTTTTACATAAATTGCTAATTAGTCCTTGAGGAAAACGACCTTGCATGAGCATCTATACTACAATAGCCTTGTATTCTTGCAAGTATTTTATGTGATTTTTAACACTGTTTGCACAAGTACTAAAAATCCTATCAGAGTTAAAGTCGAATTGCAAGGCTTCCGCACTTCTAATTTCATCTCCTTCTTAAATTTGCATAAGAAACAATGTGACACAAACTAAAAAGTTCACAAGAGGTCCGTTTGTTTCAGGGAAAGCTATAAGGAAAAACTGATCTCAACTTACCTTCAAGTTTTTCCCTTCTCTTCTTCACTCTCAGATAAATACATATGGATATAATTAGAAACAAAGAAACGACAAGTACCACAACAGTAACGATGACCGTCCGAGATATATTACTCTTCTTTCCTGCAAAACTCAGAAATTAATCTAGCGTCTCTGAACGGAGCATCATGGGGTTGAATTTTGATCAGTTAAATCCTTTCACTAGGTAACTCAGAGTTATGATCATCTATTAGTGTTTGGGAACCAAAACGTTCATTTGCATAAGACCAAAAAAATAGTAAATAAACAATGTTATTTGCATCTACAACTAGAAGAAAAGAAAAAAAACCTTCCCCTCCCCTGTTGTCCAGAAGAAGATATTACAAAAATATAAACAGCGATGTTACTATTAGAATATGATGGGATGAAAAACTAATGTTGGCCTCATGTTCAATCCAATTCACATCAGAAAGTTAACCACAAGTTTGGTTACTTTCAAAGCCTAAGGGAACATGAAAAATATACCTCTTGGAACCGTGTGATTGGCAGGTGGTGGTGGAGGAGAAGCAGAAGGCCGGTGTTGCAAGGGGCCATGGTATGTTGTACTGTAAAAGAAGGGGTGAGACTCATACCTTATGGTACAGCTAGGTGTGGCAACTCTCGCACCCATTGATCCACTACAACATGTTCGGATAGCCCCCAACGAAACATTAAAGCAATTAGTACACTCTATCTCTGACAACTCTGGAGTGCACTGAGCAAGTCCATAGATTGTTACATTAGAATTTGCGCCGACGCTTGCATTTCCTACTGCAAACTTAAGAAGATCACCACGCCCAGCAGCTTCGCTTGTTAGTGCATTTAATAAGGCAGAGACCTCTCGATTAAACGCATCCAAGTTTGTAGATGATACGTTTTTTACTTTCCTCACAGAGAAAGCAGGATTAACTTCCACTAAACCAAACATGGAGCGGTTTGAGTAGCGTAACATACAACGTCTGTAAAATCCAATTGCCTCCTTCTGATTAGGACAAGCCTCCGGGAGAACATAGGCGGCGTCACTAAGGCATTTACCGCAAACATCGGACTTAGCATCTCCTCTACAAAGCCCGATTGCGTAAACTGTCTCGGAGTTTTGGCCACGGGAGGAGTTGTAGAACCCGTAGCCGTTGCTATTGGAAAGCAATGATGAGAGAAGGTCATTAAGGTTTTGCTGGTAGGTACTGTCATTGGTGTAGTTACCTTTGCTGCTAACACAGAAGGTTGCAGGAATTCCAGGCGGTTGAATCCGTGCGTGAGTGATATTGATATTGATGATGACATGTAACGCAAATAATGTCCAAAGTATCAATAATCTGAATGTTGAGGAAAGCATGGCCAAGATATAAAGATTAACGATGTGATCGATCTGATTTAAAACCCAAGGGACAAAGCCAAAGTGTGAGGAATAATCTTCAAGCTAAGACAGTTTCGACCTAGCAAAGTTAAATTTGCTTTAAAAAAAACTAAAAAAATATCAAATTGTACGAATTTAAAAGATATTAGAATGGATTTGAAATGACTACGTAAGTAGTCATTTAAAATCCATTTATTTTCTTGGTTTCTTTTTTATTCATATCTTGACATACAAAGATTGCAGTGGTTTAATTAAATAAACACTTTCACCTTAATTATGATGTCATCTAAATCTCTAGATTTAAAATCATCAGAATGGACCCGGACATGGCCATAATTATTTAACAAACGAAGTAAAAAAAACTAAGGGAGATAAACGGGCCAATTGACTTGGAATCGTCCTGGCTTCGCTTCTTTCTTTTCTTCTTCTTTTTTCCATCGATAGTACTGTTCGATAATTAACGTTTGTTTTGTCTTTCCAATTGAAATTTGAATGGATGGTACAGACAGCTCCACAATTCATATGCTGACAAATCTTTCTGGGTCTTCCTTTTCGTTTGCGTTCCCTGCTAGGTCTCCCTTGCTTTCTCTTGTCTTTGTCTCTCATTTTCTTTTAAGATCGACAGCTTGTTTGCTTTCGTATTGGGCTTGCTTGGTAGATTTGTGGCGTGTGTAGACATAGAAATTTTGGTAGAATAGAAACTCACTAATTTGGTCAACAATACCGACGCAGGTTCATTTTCTCAATTAGCTCAAACCCTTTGCAAGTCAGAAAACCCTCCGGCCAAACAAAATACTAGTCTTCTTGAGAAAGTTCTTGGAGAAATCACCAAATACAACAAACACACATCAATTTCTTGACAATGTCATGATCAAAGATCATCCACCACATGATACTCCTCGTGGTCCCAAACGACTTAATGAAGAATCAACCATCCAATCAAGAATAAGTGCTCGTCACCCCACAAACTTTGATTCTATTGGATCCTTGAAATATAGACATATGAGTTTTGTGGAAAGGTCATGGTCAAATTGGATGGAAGAAAGAGTATAAGAAAAGTAATTGTTTACAGAGATCATAACATGGAACCAAAAAGAATGAAATCAAAGAAATCACAAAGCAGAAATAAAAGGATTCGAACCTAGGAACTTGCATTGGGGGAGCAATTACTCCAAACCACTACACTAAACCACTACATTAGTGGGTCCTTTGTAATCCTTTGATATTTGTACACAACTGATCTTGGTATAGAGCTTAAGCTAAGTCAGCTTATATAGCTTTACCACTATCTTAACAAACTAACTATTCTGTGCTAACAATCTAACAGACTAGCTTACTCAGCTACTGGCACCTGGCCCTCTTAACTAACTACAATTAATCATCATTATGGTGGATGGCAAACGTATGAAGGAACACTAATTAATAGCTTTTGTGTGTGGTTACGCTTTTTTGTTCAGAAAAGAAGGGCGGATAAAAAAGATAATCAAAACTGTCATTCAGGTCAAGTTTTGCATCGTCCAAGTTTCTATCTCTACCCAATAGAACACACTTTTCTTTCTTTATTTTTGTGGTTTCCAAAAAATTAAAGATAAAAAATTCCTAATTTGTAGGACGTGTTGAAATCTTTTAAGCCATGTCCACGTGTCATGCACGTACCCTTTCTTCCTCCACGAACAGCTTTTCCCGCGTAGTTGCAGGGCCTGTGATTTTCAAAAAATTTTGCGATCATTGTGTTTGTTGGTATCTGGACCATTTCTTGCAGGAAAGGTGATCAGTGTAAGCACCCAACATCCAACAATACTGATAAATGCATTAGGTTTTGTGAAGGGGACAAGTGCATAAGCATCTGCAGTCTGCACTGACTACTAGGGTTTCAACGCTTGGAATAATTATCTAAATAGATTGGGACAAAACAAAGTTTATGTACGTACGTAGAACTTAGTTTTTCCCCGTTCTTGGTTACCTATAGCTGGATTCTATCCCTTCCCTGCCAGTTAAAATCATTTTCTCCATTTGTAATGTTTTGTATGATTTTGTGTGTTACAATTGCTTTGCGATTTTCTGCAGCAACTTTTGTGTATTATTATTTCTCTTCGACATTTGTGAAATATTTAATATTGTTATGGGTTAGTTTGGCCATTACTTGTAACTCATCAATACTCTGAAATTGTTACTCGTTTCTCTTTATATAAACTATAGCTTTCAACGTATAAAATTTACCCTCCTTTATTGTTCTATTATAAATTTGACAATGCGTCGTGTGAATTATTAAAAAAAAATAATAATAATAAAATCAGAACCACGAAACAACATTAAGAAAACTGCTATCTTCCCATACATTCCGAAATTAATATTTTATTTTTCTTAAGCACTATAAAAATGAGAGAAGCGAACGAAGGATGGGGAATAACACGTACAATATATCAAAAACTACAAAATAATAGCAAAGATATATTATTTATAAGCTTTTAAGTTAAATTACTAAAATATCCTCTTAAAACATTATTCCTTGTACTAGCTAGGATCAAGGGTTTCAATTTCATTCTAATATCGAAACGGTTTCTGATTTGTCTAATTTTTTGAAAAAATGATCTATGAATGCAGACTTGAAAAATAGATAGTTTAGATCGTTGAAAAAAATCCGTAGGGGATAAACGGTGTCCCTCAAATAATTATTTGAGGAATCCCTCAATAGAAAGGAACTATATATTCTTTTTTACTTAGCTCCAAGCCGATTTATTTTTATTCTAACATATATATATATATATATATATATATAAGAACGCAGTTATTCCTACACATTCTTTCCTTAACTTGAAATCCAACTTGGTACTAACTAATATTAAAAAAAACCAAAATTACACATTGTTACGTGGTTGTATCGTTTCTGTAGCCTTCCCTATTTGCAACCACAATAAATTAGGAAGACTTATGTACAGTATATAAGCCATTGCTACTGAAATCAAGCAGCTTCCATTACATCTTGTGTTCAATGGCAGCATATGAACGTTACATAATTATTAGTAATAGTTACACAACATCGAAACATATGATCGCAGTCAGGGGTGGAGCTAGAATTGTAAAGTTAGAGAGGCCAAAGTAGAAAATATAAGTATATAAAAATACCTAAGTCTTCAATAATTACATGTTTAGAGCAAAATATTTCTATTTTAGTCATGTCTAATTTGTTTTAGAGGGAACTTTAATTTAAATTATAAGTAGTTTATTACAAATTCTATATGTTATATATAATATAATAGAGAAGAGATAAAAATTTTGGCTGGCCAAGGCCACTCCGGGTCTAGGAGTGGCTCCACCACTGATCGCAGTTGGCCATTGGCGAGATTCGGGGCAGAGTAGGTTTTTGGTGGTGTCGCCGATTTCCTGTCAGTCATGCGTTTTGCATGACTTGTATACGTTTTCCAATTTGCAATTACCTATAAACCCCAATACTTTTAGGTTTCAATGTACTGTTCAGGTAACCTATGCTTTGTATGTATTAAGAACTGGTTTCTTGGGTTGAGTTTGTTTTGTAACCGTGTTTCAGATTGCCCATATGATAGGTAAATAATTGAAATAGGTGATCAACATTTTGGGTTTGTTCTGTTCTGTCCACTGTTATGATTTGTGTAGGTAAACAACTTTCTGGGTTTATTATGTACCTCTGCTTTAATTTGTGTTGGTAAACAATTTGTATACGTAAACAATTGGGATTAGGCAATTCTTGCAAGCCTCAATCGTTAAAGTTATCAGTATTTCTACTACTGTGTTTGTTGATTTACATTAATTTCATGTAAATTTGTTATTGTATTTGATTATTACAATTATGTTGAGAATCATTATTATCTTCAAATTCATATTTCTTATTGTTCCGCCAACAATCTGTTCATCCAGCTTTGCTTGGTTGATCGTCCAACTCTTCGCTTTGCTCGGTGATCCTGACGGGTTAATACCAATTTTCATTTATAAAAAAATATTCAGTATACGAAAGTACAGAATGAACATAGGTACCTCGTCTTCATGCAGGCGTGAATGAATATCAGTTCCTCTGAGGAAGACAAAGCAACACCATTTATAACAACATGCACTTGGATGAAGTCTTTAAACACATAAATCTTGACTAAATTTACAACTAATAACTTGCAATGCTAGCAAAACTAAGATTGAAACAATTTCGGGAAAGAAACAAGTTGAATACATCAACGGAGATATATTATATGCGAAGTATTCCTTCATCATATTTTATCATTCAGTGATGACTAGTCAGCCCACAACAACAATCGGGCACTAACGAGGAAATAGTTCGGTGAATGAAGCCTTATTTACTGATTTTTGGACAGAGTTGTTTTGGGAAGGATTTGACCGGATAACCTTTGTTGGTGTTTCCGGCTGAATCAGAGAAAATGGTTGCGAGGGTACTGGGAGAGTGGGAGAGTTGCTAGTAAGCATAAGAACAACTGAAGCCATGGTTGGCCTCTCAATTATATTCGGTTGCACACATAGTAATCCAATGTGGATGCATCTCATTATTTCAGTTGTTAAACCAGTCTTCAAGGTGGGATCTAGTAAATTTGAAGTTTTCTCCCCTTCCTTCCAACTTTTCCATACCTGCATGCAAGATTTCACACGTGCAAAAAGAAATCAGTCGTACTTGACCAAAATAAAATAAAATCAGTCATACTTTTTCTTACTTCATATATGCGTGTATTCAATTGCAATAATAACCAGACGTAGTTACTTACACAGTTTAAAAGATTCACATCCCCTCCGTGGCATAAAGCACTATTCTTCTGTCCGCTTATTATCTCTAAAAGTAACACACCAAAGCTATAAACATCAGACTTCACAGAAAACTGTCCATGCATCGCATACTCTGGAGCCATATATCCGCTACAAGTAAATCGACAAAAGTGTATCAAACTTAGTGAACCTAGATGAAATTTTCATCTTTATGCTCAAAGTATCTTATTTCTTGTGATTACTTGTATAATTAAGTCTTTGAGTAGTCAGGATATTTCTCACAAAGTTTATGGTATATGGATCATTGTAAACTTCGAAATTATTGGTAAAGCCAAACACCGATATATATATATATATATATATATCATGGTCTAGTACTTACTATGTCCCCACAATTCGATTGGTTTCCCCTTCTGTTTGATCAAGCACGAACAATCTCGCCATGCCAAAATCTGCAATTTTAGGATTCATTTCAGCATCTAACAAAATGTTACCAGCTTTGAGGTCACGATGAATAACTCTAAGACGAGAGTCCTCATGAAGGTAAACAAGTCCTCGCCCAATGCCTACTATGATTTTGTAGCGCCTATCCCAGTCTAATTGTGCACGCTTGATTGGATCTGCATACTCATGAAGAAATAATATTTTATATTAATTATGTTTGTTGTTGTTCGTTTTGGAAGCAACAGAGTTCCAACGCATGCATATATATATATATATACATACCAAATATGAATTGGTCGAGACTTGCGTTATGGACAAACTCATACACAAGAAGTCTTTCATTTCCTTCCAGGCAGAAACCAAGGAGTCTAACTAAATTTCGATGTTGAAGCTTCGCTACTAATTCGACCTCATTTCTAAATTCTATGTCCCCTTGTGCAGAATCTCTAGAAAGCCTTTTAACTGCTATATCTTCTTCATTCAAGAGCCTACCCTGCATAATTCAAGAGGAATCTGAAAGTTAACTTATACTGCTCACGTAGGCACATAACCAACACGATTGTGGATGTTTTATTACCCTGTAAACAGCACCAAATCCACCACGTCCAAGCTTATTTCCTTCACAAAAGTTATTTGTGGCAATTCTAATGGAGTTGAAGTCGAATTGCAAGGCTTCTGCACTTCTAATTTCATCTCCTTCTTAAATTTGCATAAGAAACAATGTGACACAAATTAAAAAGTTCACAAGAGGTCACTTTGTTTCAGGGAAAGCTATAAGGACAAACTGATCTCAACTTACCTTCAAGTGTTTCCCTTCTCTTCTTCACTCTCAGATAAATACATATGGATGTAATTAGAAACAAAGAAACGACAAGTACCACAACAGTAATGATGACAGTCCGAGATGTATTACTCTTCTTTCCTGCAAAAATCAGAAATTAATCTAGTGTCTCTGATCGGAGCATCATGGGGATGAATTTTGATCAGTTAAATCCTTTCACTAAGTAACTCAGAGTTATGATCATCTATTAGAGTTTGGGAACCAAAACGTTCATTTGCATAAGACCAAAAAAATAGTAAATAAACAATGTTATTTGTATCTACAACTAGAAGAAAATAAACCTTCCCCTCCCTGTTGTCCAGAAGAACAGCGATGTTACTATTAGAATATGATGGGATGAAAAACTAATGTTGGCCTCATGTTCAATCCAATTCATATCAGAAAGTCAACCACAAATTTGGTTACTTTCAAGGCCTAAGGGGACATGAAAAATATACCTCTTGGAACCGTGTGATTGGCAGGTGGTGGTGGAGGAGAAGCAGAGGCCGGTGTTGCAAGGGGCCATGGTATCTGAGTTGTACTGTGAAAGAAGGGGTGGGACTCATACCTTATGGTACAGCTAGGTGTGGAAACTCTGGCACCCATTGATCCACTACAACATGTTCGGATAGCCCCCAACGAAACATTAAAGCAATTAGTACACTCTATCTCTGACAACTCTGGAGTGCACTGAGCAAGTCCATAGATTGTTACATTGGAATTTGCGCTGACGTTTGCATTTCCTACTGCAAACTTAAGAATATCACCACGCCCAGCAGCTTCCCTTGTTAGTCCATTTAATAAGGCAGAGACCTCTCGATTAAACGCATCCAAGTTTGTAGATGATACGTTTTTTACTTTCCTCACAGAGAAAGCAGGATTAACTTCCACTAAACCAAACATGGAGCGGTTTGAGTAGCGTAACATACAACGTCTGTAAAATCCAATTGCCTCCTTCTGATTAGGACAAGCCTCCGGGAGAACATAGGCGGCGTCACTAAGGCATTTACCGCAAACATCGGACTTAGCATCTCCTCTACAAAGCCCAATTGCATAAACTATCTCGGAGTTTTGGCCACGGGAGGAGTTGTAGAACCCGTAGCCGTTGCTGTTAGAAAGCAATGATGAGAGGAGGTCATTAAGGTTTTGCTGGTAGGTACTGTTAGTGGTGTAGTTACCTCTGCTGCTAACACAGAAGGTTGCAGGAATTCCAGGCGGTTGAATCCGTGCCTGAGTGATATTAATATTGATGATGATAGGTAACGCAAATAATGTCCAAAGTATCAATAATCTGAATGTTGAGGAAAGCATGGCTAAGATATAAAGATTAATGATGTGATCGATGCTGATTAAAATCCCAAGGGACAAAGCCAAAGCGTGAGGAATAATCTCATGGGCTTCTTAATGTTTATTTTACCAATCAATGCAATGGATTGTATAATATTAAAAGGATTATGCGTGTTTTTGTTGAGAATATTGGCTTACATTGACAGTTAAGGCCTCTTTTGTTAAGGAGGACTATACTAGATTAGAATGGATTAGCAAAATGCCTATATTTCATGTGCAATCAAGATATAATATGTATATTGTTGTCTAACTTGAAGGATGTAGGAGGATTATTCATAAGAGGTTGGTGACTAAAACTTATCCTGCATAATCCAACCAATTTCAAGGGGATTAGGGGAATAAGTTTTAGTCATCAACCTTTTATAGATAGTCTCAATTCTTCCTTCAGGTTAGGCAATCCATATAGTCCCATCAACCTTTTAATTAATACTAATTATTTTTATATATTATTTTTTATAAAGATGGATCAATCATATTGAATTAAAAAATAACTACAGTATTTATGACTCCCTAAACTAAGAAGTATGATTGGAGTTCAAATTTCATAGAGAGCTCCTAAAATAACTTTTGTGTATTTTTAGCTAAATTTTAACTAAAAAATATGGAGCAGGATTGTAGATGCTCTTATGCCTTCAATGCACATGAAATGTAGACATTTTTCTAGTCTAGTCTAGTCCTCCCTACCAAACAAGCCCTAAGGGATCTAACATGGGTTTATAAGGAGTCTCTACGTACATTGTCTTGGTATTGGGGTGGAACCTCAACTTCCTTTATAGTATCAAAGCAGGCTATCCACGTGTTGAGGCCCATGACAACAGCTACATGTACTCTTATGTCACTCAATATATGTTGTTCAGGTCTTTAGTTTTTAAATTGTACCGTAATTTACTTTGTTCTAACCACAATCTTCTTTATTTTCTTATAGCTCAATATATTTGGTACATGTTAATATTTTGGCCCTCTAAAATTTGAATCATGACTCTTCCCATGATTTGGTAGAGGTTTCGCAGCCACGGATAACTGTATCCAACTTCTTGCATTTAACACGTGAGCTTTTCTTTCTTCTCTCTTCGTTTTTAATTTTTTATTTTTTGTCAACTACAGAATTTCATTGAATCAAACTCCCAAAAGGTAAGCGAGATACACCAGAGTGATGCACAACTCAAGAGCGATAAACAGGGAAAAGGTAAGAAGAGAGCTGATGAGGTCGATTTAATCATGACGCGGCAATTCAATTCAGTACTAGTTAATTCAAAAGTAAGAGAAAACGTTTAAAACGTTTTGTTTTCACCCCCCTCTCGTATTAGTTTATTTTGACTTTTTTTTTCTGTGTAACATTACGGTGCAGTCCTAATTATGGGCTGTGTGTTTGTGACTGGTTTCACTCAAAGAGAGTCTGAAATATTCAGTCACATGTGTATCTTTTATCCTATCTTGTTCAACCTCATCTCTCCCCTTGTATTTTTTTAAATATCTTTTCTGCCTTTTCTAATGAAAGTTTCAGCATCCAAAGAGAAAGAAGAGAAAGGAAACTTTTCTTCAATATCTGGGTTGCTGGGTGGAAGAATAAAGACAAAGATAATATGCCTTTCGGGTTGTCAAGGGCGAATAGAGAGAGAGAAACGATTTGAATTTTGATTATCAACATTGCACAACTTTAATTTTGGGTAATTGTTTTAAACTTTATGTGATTATCAACATTGCACAACTTGAATTTTAGTCGATATGTGCAATTGTTTCAACAATTAAGGTACCCATCGCATCAAAAAACATACCTAACCAATCCCAAAGTTGACTACTGCTTGAACTTGGAAACAGCCCTCTCAAAAGGAGAGTAAAAAGAAAAAAACCCTAGAGTCCCATAACTTCAAAGCCAGTGAACTCCCAAAAGGCATTGTGCTAGATAGAAGTAGGCATGTACATATAAGGCATATCACTCCCTCTCCGTTGATCGATGTGGGATGTTACAATCCACCCCCCTTAGGGGCCCGACGTCCTCATCGGCACACCCGCACCACATGGCAGAGTGGCTCTGATATCAAATTGTCACATTCCGATATCGGCTCTGCCGTAACACGATATTGTCTGCTTTGGGCCCACCTCTCTGCCCTCACGGTTTTGTTTTTGGGAACTCACGAGCAACTTCCCAATGGGTCACCCATCCATGGATTGCTCTAGCCTCAACTCGCTTAACTTCGGAATTCCCATAACTTCAAAGCCAGTGAGCTCCCAAAAGGTCTCGTGCTAGATGGAGGTGGGCATGTACATATAAGGCACATCACCCCCTCTATGTTGGTCGATGCGGATGTTACATTGGCAGCCTGTTGAAGAATCCTTACTTAGGATTTTGGTTCCTTATTTAGTTAGAATTTTGGTTACTTGCCAATTATTATTTAATCCTATTGTAATAGAGTTTTATTTCCTATTGTAATTTAGATATATTTCATATTTTATTTAGGGTTAACACATCTTTGTATTTATATAAATACCTCCATATTGGAGAAGAATAATAATATGAGCATATACGAGCATATCTGAATATTTTCCCTACTTTGTTTGACTTGGTATGAAAAATAGGTTCTCTTGTAACCTGTGCTTGCGTTCTTCTTGCAATTTAAGTGCTCTCCTCCCCTCCTCTTCAAGGGGGGGAGGGGGAGTGAAAATGATATATTTATTGACGTATCCCCATTACCTTGATGTATTCCCATGAAAATATTGCTTATTTCTTGACTCCGATGACCCCTTCTCTTCAAGCGGAGAGGGGAGTGAAGAGAAGCTGTGTCTGCGTGAATTAACTAAAGTTAATATGGAAGAATTTTTGGTTGCCGTTTTCCACTACTATTGTCATTTTTGGGGCCGCTGTTGCCACCATTGACATTGCCTTTGCTTGCTTCGCTTTCCGTTGATGTGGTCATTGTCGTTGTTGTTGTTGCGGTTGTGTCCTTTGTCTTTGCTTCTGCCTTACCTACTGTCATGCTTACAGGGTTTTTGTGTTCTGCTTTACCTACTACCGTACTCACAAGATTTTTGTGTTCTGCCTTATCTATTGTCGTACTCACAGGGTTTCTGTATTCTACCTTATCTACAGATGTGCTCACAAGGTTTCTGTGTTCTACTTTACCTACTGTCGTGCTCACAGGGTTTCCGTGTTATACTTTTATGTGTTCGTCTATGTACCCTATTTGTTAGGGTTTTTCAGATGTTTCACTCGTGGTTTATGACAAGGCCTTCTCTACAATTGTTTGATTGGTCAATGTCAAGTATCCTATTTTATTTAGGATTAACACATCATTATACTTGTATAAATACCTAAATATTGGAGAAGAATAATAATATGAGCATAATTGAATATTTAATCCACTTTATTTGACTTAGCCTCCCTCTTCAACCCTTCCTTTTCCTTCCCTCACATCTCTCTTCCTCCCACACTCCTTCTACTAATCCCTCCCCTCCCTCTTTGCTTTTTTTGGTTTTTATTTATTTATTTGTAAGTTGGAGTCTCTAAATCTACTTTGGATCTCTGTGGTACGCCTATCTTTGAATTTTGCCAAGAAGGATTGGTGTTTTGACAAATCTGATGTCTTGGATACTCTACTTTCTGGTTTGGTGATTGTCGACAGGTTGCGGTATGTGGTTTTCGGCCCATGACAATGGTGGTCAACTTGGTATGCCAACGTCAACGCTCTCTGTGGTTTTGGGTCTGGTGGCTCTTGCATTGTATGTGCTGTTGTAACAAAAATCGGTGCAAATTAGGTTGAGTTCGTAAAGAATACTAAACAAACACAAACAAATTGATATGAAACAAAACCGGAAAAGAAAATAATGAAAATGAAGGAAGAAGAAAACGTAACAAAAACAATTCAAAACAGGGCAGTTGATCTATCGGTTTTGAGTGACGGTTGAGTAAGCGATCAGTCAAGATTGCTTTCTCTCTCAATTGATTCTCTTTAAAGTTAAGTAGTTAAAGGTGTTTGGTAATAATAAAATATTCCAATTATTTTTAAAGCGTGGCCTTTTGACAATAACATTTTAAAAGCCGGTTCTGGGTTCCTTTTCATTGATGCTTTCAAAACAAACAGAGATGAGCTTTTAATGAATTTTTTTAATTTCCAAAATACCATAATTGATTTTTAAAAATGACACCACCTCCCTCCACATCCAACTCCACTACTTCCACCACCACCCCCTCTGCCACTGCCACCACTATTAGAAATTAGATTGAGAATAAACAGAAAATTTGACTTTGAGGCAAGTTACTACGTTTTCCTTAAAGTCATATTTGTCCACTACTCAGTAATGAGTTTGCTTATAGGTCTTAGACAAACCACTTCCATGATACAATAAAGACTGGAACTTTGGTTTAGCAATAACTGAAATTCCCTTACAACTTTTAAAGGAAACTAGATGATGGGTTGGAGAAAGAGAGATGATATTTACAATGACTTCTTGTGATATTTAGTTCCCACGTTGTGGGCATATATGTAGATGCAAAGCATCCATCTGACTATCATCATCATCATCACCACACTCCTCATCATCTTCCTCCTCCTCCGCCACCACCACAACCGCCAGCTCATCCACCACCACCATCACCTCCACTTCCACAACTGCCATCCCCACCACCACCACTATCACAACCACCACCACCACCACCACCACCACCACTATCATGCATAACAATTTCAACATCATGTCTATTTTATTCATTATTTACAATAATTTTATATTAAAATTTACCAAACCGTTTTACCATTGCTTTTTGTACTAACAATACTTTTAAAATATTGTTTACCAAATATGGAGCTACTTTACTTTACAGCGAAGTATTTTCAAAACACAACATAAGCAACTTTTTAAAAGTGAGAGCAATCCTAAAACTGACCAAGGCTTTATTTATTTATGAAAAATTAGACTAAGGCTTTAAACTTACAATCTTGACTAAATTTACAACTCATTAGCAATACAGTACTAACCAAAATAAGATCGAGGCAATGTCTGGAAAGAAACAAATTGAATAAATGAATGATTGTCCAATAAAACATACTTTGGACCTCCAAATCTGATGTGTTTGGACTAACCAAGACCTTAATTATTGGATTAACAAAAGGGAAACTGATCCATTAACTAGAGAGTTTTTATGATGACTTGTCAGCCCACAACAACAATCGAGCACTAACGAGGAAATAGCTCAATCATAGAAAACGGTTGTGAGGGTACTGGGAGAGTGAGAGAGTTGCTACATAAGAATAACTGAAGTCTGAAGCCATGGTTGGCCTCTCAATAATATTGGGTTGCACTGCACACTTAGTAATCCAAGTTGTTGAACCAGTCTTCAAGGTGGGATCTATTAAATTTGTAGTTGTCTCCCTTCCTTCCAACTTTCCCATACCTGCAGGCAAGATTTTATATGTGCTAAAACAACTCAGACATACTTTTCTTACTTCATTGTCCTTAAAACTCTCGTCATTAGAACTCTAAATTAATGATCAATTTGGAATTTGTTTGTAAATTATTCAATTGATATTAATGCATGTATTATCATATAAGAGCATCTGCAATGGTTCAAATTGAATTATTTTGGCATATATTGAATTGAACTACAGTTTTACTTGTAATGATACAGTTCATTAGCTTCAATTTATTGGCATGTAGGTTCCATAGTTAACCTATTGCAATTCAATAGAGGATTCATCATATAGCACTTTCTATTGTAATGAATTAAATCACACCATTGCAAGTGAGATTTTACTGTTTTAGTTCAATTTCATGCGATAAATTACATTGATCCTAACCATTGTAGATACTCTAAAAGTCAGATCTAACACGACATGTGTTTCGTGCTATAACATATCATGTAATTAGTCTAAACACAAGTCATTCTCAAATTTAGCGTGTCTTCTTGTTGAATTGCTTAACTTATTAATATATATATTTTTGACATAATATAATAAGTTACAAACAATAGCAAGTATAAAAGCTAGCTAATAAAAGTTTATAATACAAACTATACATAAAAATTCATATCGAGTCCATTTCACACACACAAAAAAAAAAAACAAAAACAAAAACAAAATTCTAAACATGTAACCCAAACAAAATGTCCCACAAAAGGAAAAACTTTGTTTAACGAATGAATACTAGCTTGACTTTTTACAAAAAACCTGTGATTGTTTGCGTCAACTTGTTACAAAGTTGACTCGATAAAACTTGATCCGAACAATTAACTTTTCGTGTGAAAACATGTACATGATTTTGCAAAATTTTCTTGAAGGTTTATTATTTCTTCTCTCCCATTGGACTAGTCCTATACAATGGGTTCAGTTGGAAACTCGAAACATTGAATTGGGGTCACACGTGCGGAAGAGTGAGGGGGAGTGTAATGGGTTGGACTGCGATGTACTAGGTTTGGGCTCGCACGTGCCAAGTTTATTTTCTTTTAACAATTTTTAGGCATTTTATTTATTTTCTATTGATATGTTTGGGTTGGATTACTGCTCTACGTTGTCGAACTAATAAAATTATTAAAGAATTATATTGTTGAATATTTTGAAGGGCAAGCTCTAAAGGATGGTCTTCTCAATGCTTTCTGGGCTGGATATTCCAAAGGGTCAAGGATATTCACAAGTTCTTAATTAAGAAGCTAATTTTATGGCTAATGCTTTTGCTTCTCAAATGCTGGAGCATAGGGGTGAATCAAGATAGATATTTATCATTTAATTAGTTATTTCATGATATATTATTATTTTTTTATTTAGTTAGTTTTATGATATCTTTTATTATTTATGTGTAATTTTATAATTAATTAATTTACTTTTGGACCAAGTGGTCATGGTGTCCAAGTCTTGTAAAACCTATAAGTAAGGCTAATGTAATAGTTGTAGGGAAGTTTATGTTGATGATTAATGAAACAGTTTATTTGTGGCATGGATTTGTTACGATATATGTGAGTTTGCACTAGTCCTAGATTTTGGTGCTCGTGTATGTGGTTGGTGACCTGTGTCTTGACCTCGATCCCCATCATTCTCTAAGCTAATTCCTTCAGTTGTGACTTCTGCTTTTAACTTGACTGTTTAGAGTTGAGTTGTGCTCGGAGGTTCGTGTTGTAATGTTCTTATCTTAGCCACACAAAAAACATTTAACTAAATTGGAAAATTGGAAAACAAATATTATCGTGATTCATAATCCTAGTTTATGAGAACCTACCAAGACAATGAAATGAACCACAAACAGAAAAAAAAAAAATCATTAATGCATTTCATTCCATCATGATCCATTGGCAGAGAGGAGATAGATTGGGATTGAAATTGAAACTTCATGTGGAGATTTTTGGGCAGAGCCACTTCTGGATGGATCTGACCCTGTCACCCCTGAGCTATTTTCCCATCCCAACGACATATCGGATGAGGATCCAATGCCACCACCATCCATAAAAAATGCTGGTTGTGAAGGTACTGGGAGATTATCAACAGAGGAGCTAGTAAGCATGAGAATCACTTCAGCCATGGTTGGCCTATCAGCTATAGTTTGCTGCACACATAATAGTCCAATGTGGATGCATCTAATTATTTCTGGTCTTGAACCATTCTTCAACATAGGATCTACTAAATTTAAAGCTGTTCCCTCCTTCCAACTTTTCCATGCCTGCATAATTTTGTGAATATGCAGAAACAAAATCAGATATACGACATTTCTTTTCTTTTAAAAAATTTGTTGCAATCAATGGCAGTAGTATGTACAGCACAAACTTTTGTGTTACTTACATAACTTAAAAGATCCTCCACATGCCCTCCATGGCGAAACGAACTATTTTTTTGTCCACTTATAATCTCCAAAACTAACACACCAAAGCTGTAAACATCAGACTTAACAGAAAATTGTCCACGCATTACATACTCTGGAGCCATATATCCGCTGTCAACAACGAAAAGGTTAACTTTAGTTACCATGGATGAAAACTTTCACTATTATGCTCAAATTGTCTGATTGTTAAATCACATGAATTTTCAAATTATAAACCATATAGTCTGCTAATACTTACTAGGTCCCCACAACTCGACTGGTTTCACCTTGTGTTTGATCAAGATCAAGCAATCTTGCCATGCCAAAATCTGCAATTTTGGGATGCATTTCTGCATCTAATAAAACGTTACTAGCTTTCATATCACGATGAATAATTCTAAGACGTGAATCTTCGTGAAGGTAAAGGAGTCCCAATCCAAATGTACGCTTAAGTGGATCTGCATAGTCAAGGAAAATTAATATTTGTACTCTTTGAAAGCATGTGAGGCACATAAGATGAGCTTTTATCATACATTTCAAAATAGAAACAGAAGTCCAAGTTTCCAACCATACCAAATATGAACTTATCGAGACTTGCATTAGGGACAAACTCATACACAAGAAGTCTTTCATTTCCTTCCAGGCAGAAACCAAGGAGCCTAACTAAATTTCGATGTTGAAGCTTAGCTACTAACGCAACCTCATTTTTAAATTCTATATCTCCTTGTGCAGAATCTCTAGAAAGCCTTTTTACTGCTATGTCTTCTTCATTCCAAAGCCTACCCTGCATTCATGAAGAATCTGAAAGTTAACTTATTGCTCATGTAGGCACATAACTAACCTTATTGTGGATGTTTCATTACCCTGTAAACAGCACCAAATCCACCACGTCCAAGCTTATTTGCTTCAGTAAAGTTATTTGTAGCAATTTTAATGGAGTTGAAGTCGAATTGCAAGGCTTCTGTTCCAATTTCATCTCCTTCTCATATTTGAATGAGAAACAATTTAACACAAATTAAATTAGTTCATGGCATACTTAAAAGGCAAACAAGAGGTCAGTTTGTTTCAGGGGAAGTTACAAAGACAAACTTATCTCAACTTACCTTCAAGTTTTTCGTTTCTCTTCTTCCATCTCAGACAAATGCAGATGGATATAAATAGCAGCAGGAAAACAACAATTGTCACAACAGTAATGATGACAGTCCGAGATGTATTGCTCTTCTTTCCTGCCAAAATCAGAAATTAATCTGGTTTCTCTGATCGGAGCATCACGGGACTGAATTTCGATTATTGTAAAATCTTTTCACTTGGTACAAAGTAAACAGTTAATAACTCAGAGTGATGATCATCTATTAAAGTTTGGGAACGAACCAAAAAAACATTTGCATCTTCAACTAGAAGAAAAGAAGCATTCCCCTGTTGTGCAGAAGAACATATTACAAAACAAGAACAGAGATGTTACTAAGAATCTGATGGGGTGGAAAATTAATGTTGCCCTCATGCTTAGTCCAATTCACATCAGAAATTCAACCACATGTTTGGTTACTTTCAAAGCCTAATGGGACATGGATTGCAATATATACCTCTTGGAATCGTGTCAGTGCCCGGTGATGGAGGAGGAGCAGAGGATGGTGGCGATGGCGATGGTGTCTCAGTTGTATCGTCGAAGAAGCTGTAAGACTCATACGTTATGTTACAGCTAGGTCTGACAACTCTCCCACCTACTTTTCCGCTACAGCATGTTGGGATAGCCGCCAAAGCATCATCTAAGCAATGAGTACAATTCACCTCGGACAAATCTGGAGTGCACTGAGCAAGTCCATAAATTGTTACATTAGAACTCGCACCCACACTTGCGTTTCCTACCGCAAACTTCAGATCATCAACCCCCGCTGCTTCGCTTGTCAGTCCATTTAATAAGGCAGCGAGCTTTTGATTAAATGCATCCAAGATTGTAGATGATACGTTTTGTACGTTCCACATGTAGTAAGCGGGAATAGTTTCCATTAAGCCGTATAGGGAACGGTTTGAGTAGCGTAACATACAATTGTCGTACCATCCAATTGCCTCCTTCTGGTTAGGACAAGACTCCGTGAGAACATAAGTAGCGTCACTAAGGCATTTACCACAACCATCGGACTTAATATCTCCTCTACAAAGTCCCATTGCATAAACTCTGTCGGCGTTTTGGCCTCTGGAGGAATTGTAAAAGCCGTAGCCGTTTCTGTTGAAGAGCAAGGAGGAGAGGAGGTCGTTGAGGTTTTTTAGGTAGGTGCTGTTAGTGGTGTAGTTGCCTTTGTTGTTATCACAGACGGCTGTTGGAATTTTAGGCGGCTGAATCTGTGCATGAGTGAAGTCAGTATTGATGGTGATGATGATTTGTAATGCAAGTAAGATCAATAATCTGAAAGTTGAGGAAACCATGGCCAAGATATAATAGAGATTAAGAATGTGACCATCCTTAACTCAACCGGATGCTGATTAAAATCCCTAAGGGACAAAGCCAAAGTGTGAGGAAAAATCTCATGAGAATTAATGTTTGACAAATTGACGCTATTTTAATTAAAAATATTGACTGAAAAGGGATTGCTGTAACTTCTGACCAAGTCAGTATAGGAACCATTTCATTACTCCAATGTCGGGATTGGTTGAGGTCTCGCAACAGCAGTTGTCAATGGTGTTATGGGGTTTGAATTTGAAATCATATCTTAAATGAATAATTGAACCAGTGATTGAAACAGGACTGGTTCAGCAACTTCTAATGCTTCCCCGCCGCAGTTGACCATTCCATTCATAAAAATTAACTCATCTATTTCCTTGGCACAGTGGCATTCTCATAAAAAGTGCTTATAATTCTGCCACACCGTCGCTTAACTCTCTCTCCCAACACAAACCCCACAGCCAATCAATAATCAGGTTTAGCCCAACCACGAGAGGAAAGGAAAAAAGGAAAAAAGAAAATTAGAACGCACTCGCAGCACTATAGGAAAAATAAGATGGAAACAATTTCTGGAAAGAAAAAAATTGAATAAATCAACGGAAATAAATTACATGCAAAGTATACCCCTTCCTTTTATTTCTATCCTCTATCGGTTTAATCTAAGTCAGTTGGTAATCAATTGTCACAACTCAAAATACATTTAACTAAATAGGAAAATTGGAAAACAAATATTATTGTGATTCATAACCCTAGCTTATGAGAACCTACCAAGACAATGAAATGAACCATAAACAAAAAATAATAATCATAAATGCATTTCATTCCATCATGATCCATTGGCAGAGAGGAGATAGCTTGTGATTGGAATTGAAACTTCATGTGGAGATTTTTGGGCAGAGCCACTTCTGGATGGATCGGACCCTGTCACCCCTGAGCTATTTTCCCACCCCAACGACATGTCGGATGAGGATCCAATGCCACCACCATCCATAAAAAATGCTGGTTGTGAAGGTACTGGGAGATTATCAACAGAGGAGCTAGTAAGCATGAGAATCACTGCAGCCATGGTTGGCCTATCAGCTATAGTTTGCTGCACACATAACAGTCCAATGTGGATGCATCTCATTATTTCTGGTCTTGAACCGTTCTTCAACATAGGATCTACTAAATTTGAAGCTGTGCCCTCCTTCCAACTTTTCCACGCCTGCATAATTTTTTGAATATGGAGAAACAAATTCAGATATGACTTTTCTTTTCTTTTAAAAAATTTGTGGCAATCACTGGAAGTAGTATGTACAGCACAAACTTTTGTGTTACTTACATAGCTTAAAAGATCCTCCACGTGCCCTCCATGGTGAAAAGAACTATTTTTTTGTCCACTTATAATCTCCAAAACTAACACACCAAAGCTATAAACATCAGACTTGACAGAAAATTGTCCACGCATTACATACTCTGGAGCCATATATCCGCTGCATATCAACAACGAGAAGGTTAACTTTAGTTACCATGGATGAAAACTTTCACTCTTATGCTCAAATTATCTTGTTTTGAGTTCTTGTACTAATTGTTAAATCACATGAATTTTCAAATTATAACCGTATAGTCTGCTTGTACTTACTAGGTCCCCACAACTCGACTGGTTTCACCTTGTGTTTGATCAAGATCAAACAATCTTGCCATGCCAAAATCTGCAATTTTGGGATGCATTTCTGCATCTAATAAAACGTTACTAGCTTTCATATCACGATGAATAATTCTAAGACGTGAATCTTCATGAAGGTAAAGGAGTCCCCGTCCAATGCCTACTATGATTTTGTAGCGACTATCCCAATCCAAATGTGCGCGCTTGATTGGATCTGCGTAGTCAAGGAAAATTAATATTTGTACTCTTTGAAAGCATGTGAGGCACATAAGATGAGCTTTTATCATACATTTCAAAATGGAAGCAGAAGTCCAAGTTTCCAACCATACCAAATATGAACTTATCGAGACTTGCATTAGGGACAAACTCATACACAAGAAGTCTTTCATTTCCTTCCAGGCAGAAACCAAGGAGTCTAACTAAATTTCGATGTTGAAGCTTGGCTACTAAGGCAACCTCATTTTTAAATTCTATATCTCCTTGTGCAGAATCTCTAGAAAGCCTTTTTACTGCTATGTCTTCTTCATTCCAAAGCCTACCCTGCATTCAAGAATAATCTGAAAGTTAACTTGTTGCTCACTTAGGCACATAACTAACCTTATTTTGGATGTTTCATTACCCTGTAAACAGCACCAAATCCACCACGTCCAAGCTTATTTGCTTCAGAAAAGTTATTTGTAGCAATTTTAATGGAGTTGAAGTCGAATTGCAAGGCTTCTGTTCCAATTTCATCTCCTTCTCATATTTGAATGAGAAACAATTTAACACAAATTAAATTAGTTCATGGCATACTTAAAAGGCAAACAAGAGGTCAGTTTGTTTCAGGGGAAGTTACAAAGATAAACTTATCTCAACTTACCTTCAAGTTTTTCCTTTCTCTTCTTCCATCTCAGATAAATGCAGATGGATATAATTAGCAGCAGGAAAACAACAATTGTCACAACAGTAATGATGACAGTCCGAGATGTATTGCTCTTCTTTCCTGCAAAAATCAGAAATTAATCTGGCTTCTCTGATCGGAGCATCACGGAGCTAATTTCGATTAAGTAAATCTTTTCACTTGATACGAAGTAAACAGTTAATAACTCAGAGTGATATATGATCATCTATTAAAGTTTGGGAACGAACCAAACTCATTTGTATAAGAACAAAAAACATTTGCATCTACAACTAGAAGAAAAGAAGCATTCCCCTGTTGTGCGGAAGAACATATTACAAAACTAAAACAGAGATGTTACTTAGAATATGATGGGATGGAAAATTAATGTTGCCCTCATGCTCAGTCCAATTCACATCAGAAATTCAACCACATGTTTGGTTACTTTCAAAGCCTAATGGGACATGGATTGCAATATATACCTCTTGGAATCGTGTCAGTGCCCAGTGATGGAGGAGGAGCAGAGGACGGCGTTGCTAAGGGTGGCGATGGCGATGGTGTCTCAGTTGTAGAGTCGAAGAAGCTGTAAGTCTCATACCTTATGTTACAGCTAGGTGTGACAACTCTCCCACCTACTTTTCCGCTACAGCATGTTGGGATATCCCCCAAAGCATCATCTAAGCAATTAGTACAATTCACCTCGGACAAATCTGGAGTGCACTGAGCAAGTCCATAGATTGTTACATTAGAACTCGCACCAACACTTGCGTTTCCTACTGCAAACGTTCGGAGATCACCACCCCCGGCTGCTTCGCTTGTTAGTCCATTAAATAAGGCAGTGAGCTTTTGATTAAACGCATCCAAGTTTGTAGATGACACGTTTTGTACGTTCCACGAAAAGTAACTGGGAATAGTTTGCAGCAAGCCGTATAGGGAACGGTTTGAGTAGCGTAACATACAATTGTCGTACCATCCAATTGCCTCCTTCTGGTTAGGACAAGCCTCCGGGAGAACATAAGTAGCGTCAGTAAGGCATTTACCACAAGCATCGGACTTAACATCTCCTCTACAAAGTCCGATTGCATAAACTCTGTCGGATCCGGAGGAATTGTAAAAGCCGTAACCGTTGCCGTTGGAGAGCAAGGAGGAGAGGAGGTTGTTGAGGTTTTTTTGGCAGGTGCTGTTAGTGGTGTAGTTGCCTTTGTTGTTATCACAGACGGCTGATGGAATTTCAGGCGGTTGAAGCTGTGCATGAGTGATATTAATATTGATGATGAGAATGATTAAGGCAAGTTGTGTACAAAGGATCAATAATCTGAATGTTGAGGAAACCATGGCCAAGAAATAAAGTTTAATGATGTGACCATCCTTAAACTGGATATGCTGATTAAAATCCCCAAGGGACAAAAGAGAAGTGTGAGGAAAAGTCTCATGACCAAGTCAATATCGGGAAAAAAAATTTACCCTTTTTTATTTTCGGGTTTGGTTGAGGTTTGGCAGTCATGGATGACCATATCGAAGTTCTTGCGTGTGTTAGTTTAACGCGTCTCCAAGGGAAAAGTGATATCAAAAGCACTGAACATGGAATTAATAATGATGTGATAATTCTATCCAATAATCTAGAATAACATCCATATGCCACCTCCTCACTGGACCAACCATCCATAATGATAATGATATGATAATTCACCTATTGTGGATTGGTTTTGAGTTGAATGCGCTTATATTCTAATATGATATCACATGCAATTATTCATGTTTTAGCCCCAATTTTATCCACACGTGAGAGGGCGTGTTAAAACTACAACCTGATCTCAATCAGGGATCAATCCATAAGTGGCTTGCCTTTAAGTCTTCTCTAGTTACATAGACCCTTTAAATTTTTTGTGATTATCAACATTGCACAACTTGAATTTTGGTCTTTATGGGCAATTGTTTCCACAATTAAAGAACCAATCAAACACTTGCATCACATTCGAACATGTTCTTATAAAGGCTCAACACATGTCCATATATTATCAACAACAAAAGATGTTTCTCAAAATGTTTTTCAATATAAAAATTTTGGTTCCCAAATACAATAGCTTTTATTACATGCTTCTTATTCACTCACTAGCGAGGACACAGTTCTATAATTCAGGCCTCGCCGATTGTTGGAGATGTTGAGAGATTTGTTGCTATTGAAAAGTTAAGTGACTTAACATGAGTTTGGAAAGAGTTGAATTACTCTCTCAATTGGCAATTAATTTTGAGGTAGAACCTTAACTTTCGTCATACCAAACTTGACAATGACATCTTCAATTCGTTCACTTAATAATCGACAAAGGAATCTTTTTTTCTTTTTTCTTTTTTCACCCAGACAAAGCACTACCAAAAAAAAAGTAGGCGACGCTCACCTTTTTAGATTAACCAAATTGATTTTGGTGACATTTGAAGGTTGGTCAATGACTTTATTTGTTAAGTTCTACTCCTCATCATTATTTGTGACCAATTTTCTCACATTTTAATGTTTTGGTGATATTTGATTTGAATATAATAAATTAGCGACATTTGTTTTGGTGACTAAAACTTAAACAATAATTACCAAAAACAAACACTTAAACAATAATCAATTTTAATTATTTTATTTAGATCTTCACTAATGTAAAACCTAGATCTATTTTCTGTCTCTACTCTTTTATCATCTCTTCTCCCGAGTTCTCTGCCTCTCCCTCTTACAATACTTCCAAATTAAATATTTTGACCCAATATTTGTAACTGAAGGGGTGACTAATACTGTCAAAAGTCACCTAAAAAAATCGTGACTATTGCTTCTTTTTTTTTTTTTTATATATATATATATTTACTGAAGGAACAATATTGAGTATTTTGTTTGTGGGCTATTCTTAGGCTTCATTATTTGGCCTGCAGGTTCATGGCCTATAGGAGTCCGTCTGGCTCGTTATGAGCTTTGAGATGGCTCGATCTATTTTGGGCTGGGTTAGGCTTGGGTTTGGATGTCAAAAGCCCAGCCCGATCCGCCCATAAAAGCCCGGCCCATTAGGCCCGCATATATATATATATATATATATACAGTCCCCTTCTATTGAGGGATCCCTCAAATAATTTTATTTGAGAGACGCCCTTTAGGGTAATCTATAATTTTTTTTCCAATTATATAAACCATCTATTTTTTAGGTCTTCATTCATAGATCATCCTTACAAAAAATTAGACAAATCGAAAACCGTTTCGACATTCAATTGTGTCTTACAAAATCAATGAACACGGTGCTTCAAGAAAATGCTAAAATTTCAATAACTCAATTGAGTGGTCAAATGATATCGGATTCAAGTGATTTTTTGTAGAGATGATCTTTGAATGAATATCTACAAAATAGATGGTTTGGATTAGTGAAATACAATTCGGATTGGGGCCTACAAAAGGTGTCCCCCAAATAAGCTTATTTGAGGGATCCTTTAATGGAAGCTCTCTGTATATATATATATATATATATATATATATATATAAATAAGAGTTTATGTTTAGGATTATATCACTTAAATCACATATATAATTTGTTTCATTTCATTTATTTTTCTTACTCATTCATAGTTTATAATTGGATGATTAGCACATTAATTTGTGTCAATTATTAATTCAATAATTATATATATATAAAAGATAACAACATATCACATCACCAAATATAACCATATCACGAAACATAATCATACCACCAAATATAATCATGCTTTTCTTGAACACATCACCAAATATTTGCATATTTATTCATACCATCCTTTTAAAAAAATATTTTTTTTATACTTATTATTTTTAAAAAAAAATTTAAAACATATTACGGTTTAATTATGTAATAACCTCAAAACTAATACTTGGTTTTATTATTTTTGTGAAAAATCTTATTAAGTTGTGGGACTTTATTGGGTGTTTTATGAATTTGGTTTGATGTGAAAATATTGAAATTAAGTGAGTTTAATCTCAAATTTGAACTAAAATGCCCTTATGATTAAGTTTATGATTTTTTTTAAGGAAGTAGGCCTATTTTGGCCTGGCCCGTTGGGCTTAGCCCAGCCTAGCCCGATGAACTTTCTCAAGCCCGGCCCATGGGTTGGGCTTGGGCTTTGAATTTTCTAAAAAAATCAAGCCCAACCCGACCTGGTATTTTCGCTCTTCTCTTTAAAGCCCGGCACATTAATTGGGCTTGGGCTTTGAATTTTCTAAAAAAAACCCGACCCGACTCATATGTGCATTTAATCTTAGTTGTTGAAATAACCTAATGACGTATAACATGACAAGTCAACAATCATAAGTTTAGGTTTAGTTTCAACACTCTTAAAGCCCAATTTTACCCTTTCAATAAAATTAATAATAAAACCAAGAAATCAAAGCCACCCTCCTAGCATCGGCACACCGCCACTCCACGATCAGCCAACTTTGATGTCCTCTTGGACTAGCTTGCCATCGATTGGGTCATGGCTTCCCCTGTATCTTCAGCCATTGAAGGAAAACTGAGACCATATTAATACAAGGTTCAGCCAACTATCATGCAGCATAGAATACAAGGTTTTCCGAGCTAAATTCTTTGTAGAGTTGGAAAGAGCAACCCATGAGGTGATCAATGCTTTGTGGAAGAACAATGCCAGGCACTTGGAGGGCCTTTAAATGGAGTTTCTATTGATCAGGGGTTACCACCTTTAATTGGAGTTTTTTGGGTGTCGACGGAGGAAGTGCTGGGTTTGGTTTTTTAGTTTTTTAATTTTAATCAATTTTTTTTGTAAATTTTTATTGGAAGGGTAAAATTAGACTTTTAGAGTGTTATAAATAAAATTAAACTGATGGTAGATATGTCATTTTATAAGTCGTTAGATTATTATAACGAATAAAATTAAACGAAATGTAAAAAATGCATAAATTCTAAATGTAGAGGCTCATGATCCTCGTTGGAGAACCTAATTTTGTGGCCGATGATTTTGCTTCTTTAAGGATTCACTCCTTTCTTTCTGGGTAACTTCTGCTTTTAACTTTGAATGCTTAGGGTTAAGTTGTGCTGGAGGTTTTACAATTATTATCTTCTCTTAAGGGGGGGAAAAAAAAGACTAAATAAGAAAATTTGGATAGCAAATATTATAGTGACCTAGACTAGTTTATCAGAAGCTGCCCAAAGCAGGGGCGGATGCACGTTGGGACAAGAGGGGTCGGACGACCCCTTGGAAGGCTGGAAATTTGGCAAGGGACTCCATGAAAGCCCCCTTGGACAGCTGCTGGAAGCCCCCTTGTATGCACACAAACTGCTCGACGAAAGTCCCAGACGATATTGATGTTTGCTGCGCAGCTGCGCTGCGCCTTGCGCGCGCGCTGCGTCCTTTTTTTTTAAAACAAGCCTTGCCAAACGACGCCGTTTGGTCCAAGGCTCAGTCAAATTTTTTTTAATTGACCTGGCCTCAAAACGACGTCGTTTTGGGCCAAGTTTTAAATAAAATAAAAAAAAACAGATAACAGCAGCACAGAAGCACAGCACAGATTCATTCTGCCTCCAAACCTTTCATTCCCAATTCAACAGCTCCTCTTCCCATCCTCTCAAACCCTAATCTCTCCTAACCTCCCAACCTTCGACAACCTCCATCAACTCTTTGTAATCCTGAATCCGCCACTTGCCCAAAGGACAAAGCCAAAGTCTGAGGAAACATATCTCATGAGCATTTTAATGTTGGACATTAATTTAATTAAAATGTTGACTGAAATTATTCAAATATTTGGTTTACATTTTTTAAATACAAGCAGGTTACAAAGTGGTTCCATCTATTTCTGTTTCCCTTCATTTTTTTGACTAGCAATAAACATTATCAATTGACAATTTTATAAACGACAAAATAGTGGTCCCATCACCGGGCACGTACATGTGAGATGATTCCTCCTATTTACTTTATTTAATTTACAGAGAGCTCGCCTGACTTGGGCAACTGCCTGGTTAATAACTGGCGAGGTTGCTTGCTCGAATCGAATGACCGAGATTGAAAACGATGCAGGGGTGGATGTTGCTCAGCGAAGAGAGGTCGTGAATCGTGATGGGGGTTGATTGGGGTCCACACTATTTGCTGAGCTGCATGGTGAGAAGTTGTCAAAGTTGATTTTCGCTCGTCACTTTAATTTAATGTATATCGTTGTCATTTTCTTCAAGAATTGCACATGTTTATGGGAATTAACTCTTTGTTATTTATTTTTTGATGACATTAATTATTATGCTAGTCAATTCTTTTTTAAGACTTGCACATGTTGAGAAGTTGTCAACGATCGTGTTTAATATCCTTGGGTTTACTCTCTTTACAGTCTTCTTTTGTTGTATATCAAGTCCGGCTTGGGCAGCCTCGAACCGTCGCCCCAATGCAAAGGGAGAACCATATCTCAAACATTGTAAATCAGTAGATCCTTAACACACTTTTTTTTGAAGGAATAACTCTCCACATATACATATGATTTGTGTACATCAGAAGATCACTCGGAGTGAGGTATTCTCTCTCTCTCTCTCTCTCTCTCTCTCTCTCTCTCTCTGTGCTTGCACACAAACATCTCTGTGCTGTGTAAACTCATGGCTAACAAACCTGAACAAGAAAAAAAAGAGCTAAATGAGAAAATAGAGCTCAAACTCTCTCAAATTAGGGAACACGATGGTCGCCTCAGTTCTCTTCAGACAAAGGGCTTCCAACTTGGAAGCTTCTACTTGGTGTTTCAAGGAGTTATTCTGACGGCAATTGCAAATGCTAACTCAGTCTTCGGATGTTTATCCTATTGGCTGCTCATCGCCCTTTCTTCATTAGCAGCCTTCCCTAATTTGATTGCAATGTATTATATTGGAGGGGAATATATCAGAATCAGCAACCAGCGAGATATATCCTGGCGTGACTGCGATGACTGGTTTACTCAGTTAGCCAAGCTTTCAGAACAAAGTCCAACTTCTTCCCCTGGAACATCACCTTTCGTGTCAGCACCAACTTCTCCCGCTCCGCCCTCTCCGGTAGCTGGAACGGCACCGCTGCCTTCTCCAGTAGCTGTAACAGCACCACCTCCTCCGGCTGGAAATCATTGTTATACTTCTATAAAGGGTATGGTGACCCGACCACGTATGCGTATCATTTTCGTTGCCTTCTGCATTGCTTTTTATCTGGGCGTTTCCGCCATCATGTATTTGGTTTGCATAAAGACTCTTCGCAAACCAGGAGCTCAGTGTAAGCAACATTAATTCAAGCTGAATGATAAATGCATTAGGCTTTGTCAGGATTCAGCATTTCTTGGACTGTTGAGGATAAAAATAATAAAGCTTGCAGTTAGATACTTATGATTTTAATAACTTTTCTGTCTACGCATTTGTGAATTTATTAGAAATTGCCTGACGGGCCATTTCCGTTCAAATTAATCTGCCTTTTGCTTTTCCTGCATCTTAGAAGATTTTGACCATTAGAATTTTTATTTTATTTTTCCGTTCTAGACTTATATTTCGAAGATATTACTAATTTGTGTCCATGTCTCCGGTTAGTGATAGGCGTTCAGACCAGTGCAGTCACCCCTCCCCTTCCGAACCCAACACTAGTGGCAGAGGCACATTGAGACCAGTGCAGTCCCAAGCCCCCACTCAGTTATAAAAAATGAATGTAGTATGCTGTATAAAACTATTATTATTATATTACTGTTTTATACAAATCGCTAGCTAAAACCAAAGAGATTTTAATCCCTTTTTCTATTTTATTGGCGCATATAGGGAGCAGACTTTTCAGTGTTAGTGACTTTTCTCTCAAACTCAATATTATGTTATCAAATTTTAATTAGTTAATTCATTTTTTTTTAAATCTTTCTCTTTTTTTTTTCTTTTTTTTTTTGGTTATTGTTTTCTTTCTACCTATTATGGTGTTTTTTAGTTTGTGAAATTTTTATTTTTTTCTTTCTAGTGATTTTAATGGGTTTAACAATTTGAGAACTACATTTGGGACGTAAGCTCTAACAATGTATTTATATAATTGAAACGGATTACTGATCTTGCACAAAAGATGGTTGAGACAAAAAAAAAAGATTAGATACACCATTTAGTACAATTGCTTATGACACTAGCACTAATTCTACATGTTGCAACTACAAGTGTAGAGAGAATATTTTTCACTATGAATATTATGAAAAATTGGTTGGTTGCATATATTGAGAAAGACATTTTTAACAGTATAGATGAATTGGTTGTTACGCAACGATTTCAAAACATGAAAACTCGTTGAGGACAATTTTTATTGTAATGAATAAACACTATGATTTTTCATGTTTTGTTATGTCTTGAGTTCGAATTTTTTATTGTTTATATTTTGTGAAAGGCCTCCACTTGCCACTGCCCAATACCCCTAATCCCCAAAACCTGCCATGACCGTCACTAATCTCCACACTACCAGCCATGGCTGCCACCCATCTCCAGTGAAGTTTAAAATGGAATAGTGGAAGCGTTGGTGTTAATAGTTGAGAAACATTAAAGTACTAATGAAAGCTTGAGGCTGGTGTTAAACGCGATGAGGCCACTGCTTGTGTATTTGACCAAAAAAATAATAGGGAGCTTCACTAATATACCCAAAATATGGGCTAAAATTTTTTATTAAAAAAACCCCACATAGAATGCACTTTAGAAACACACCCAAAACTCATTTACTACATAAGAAATTGGTGTTTAAATTTCTATAAATTACATGATAGCCATTGATCAACTTAAAAAGGAAGTCCAAAACAAAAAATTTAAATAGCACCCAAAACAAACCTAGCCCATTTTTTATTTTTTTTTAAAAACCCAAACAATTCATTACAAACAAAACGTCTTGAAAACCATAGCTTCATTAATGTGTCATGTTGATTAATGATTGTAATATTCCACACCTTTATTGTCATGTTGATTAATGGCCGTAATGTTCCAGTCTAGGGTAATAACACTGCTATTTTCCTATGACATCCTATGTTTAATGCATGTCTACCCTTGTAATGTTCCAGTCTAGGATAATAACACTTCTAGTTTCCTATGACATCATATTTCTAATGCATGTATACCTTGGTAATGTTCCAGTCTAGGGTAATAACATTGTTAGTTTACTGTCATGTTGATTAATGGCTGTAATGTTCCAGTCTAGGGTAATAATTGTGCTAGTTTACTGTCATGTTGATTAATTGTTGTAATGTTCCAGTCTAGGGCAATAACACTGCTAGTTTCCTATGAAATCCTATTTCTAATGCATGTCTACCCCATGTAATGTTCAAGTTTAGGGTAATAACACTGCTAGTTTCCTATGACATCCTATTTCTAATGCATGTCTACCCCTGCAATGTTCCAATCTAGAGTAATAACACTGCTAGTTTCATATGATATCCTATTTCTAATGCATATCTACCCCTATAATGTTCCAATGTAGAGTAATAACATTGCTAGTTTACTATCATGTTGATTAATGCTTGTCATGTTGCTATTTCTAATACATGTCAAATAAAGAAAAGATGAAGAAAGAACAAACCAGACCAACTCAAAACAAGTTGAGCCCAAATTGTTAATACTATTATGTCATAGAAGTAAGTTGTTAATACTCTGTAATAGAAGTACATTGTTAATACTCTGTCGTAGAAGTACATTGTTAAACAAAAATAAGATTCATAACTGAAATAGTAATAAAAGATAAATCGATTATCAATCTTAAAATACATTTTGAAAATCAACTAAAATCCGAAGAGAAACACATTATTGAAGCAAAAGATAAAAAATCTCAAGTCCAAACCAAACAACGACGACGATGACGTGGCAAAGAGGAGTAGAGCTAAGAGCATTTGATCAAGGTTCGTTCGAGGTCTTGAACAATCCGAAAAGAAAAAAAATCAATAGAAGCACGATTTTAGAACAAGAAATCGAAGGTGAAATATTGAAAATTGTAGATTAAAGATGAAGAATATAGTTGGACCTGAGACTGAGCTTCAATGGAAGCTCCTCTTGCTCCAACACCAGAGAAAGCACTAACAAGAAAGGAGAAAATAAATCTGATTTGATTTTTTTGCAGATTTAGTTTTTTGGCAGATCTGGGCAAATCTGATTTTTCTCTCTCAAATCCATAATACAAGGGCAATATAGGTATTTAACACACACAAATAAACTAAAAAATAGCTATTACATTTAAAAAAATTGGCAGCTGTCAATTTTTGGGTTTGTTTTGGGTGTGTTTATAGTTTTTAAATAGTATAGGATTTCTTTATAAGACTATGTCGAAGATTGGGTATATAACTAAATTTCTAAAAATAATAAGGGGCACATGCAAAACCAAAGGCAAAGCACTACTACATTTTACCCTTTGCGCGACGAATAACAAAACGTCGCGCAAAGTCCCATTTAGTCGCACTAACTTCAGCGCGACAAAAAATTCGTCGCGCATATTCCGTCGCGCGAAGATCGTGAAGAAAGCCTTTGCGCGACGAGGTAAAACCATTCGTCGCGCAAACATGTGCGACGAGTAAACCATCGTTGCACCAACGGTATGGAGACGAAACAACTGTTCGTCGCATAAAATTTGCGCGACGAACAAGTATTCGGCGTACGTATATTTGCGCGACGACAAGACTAGCGCGACGAAAAACCATTCGTCGCGCAAAACTTGTTTGGGAGACGTAGATGTTCGCCGCAGAACCATTCGCGCGATGAGAAAATTTTCGTCGCTCATATATTTGCCCGACGAAATTTCTGTCGTCGCGCCGACGATATGCGCGACGAACACATTCGTCGCGCAAAACTTGTTTGCGAGACGCATGTATTCGTCGCGCAAGAATTAAAAGTAATTAAAAAGTTGAATTTTTATTTTTTGTGTGGGTTTGCGCGACGAAATATTTGCCGTCGCGCAAAAATAATATTACATTTTTTTATTTTTTTTATTTTTTATTTTAAATAAAATTGGTTTTTTTTTTATTGATTAAACAATGAAATTGCAATAAAAATAAATTAGAATAAAATTTTTTTATAAAATAAGATAAATGTATTACAAACATATAAATGTTTATGATGAAAATAAATACACTAATCAAATAATGAATCAAAATCAACCATGTCGTCGCCAGTATGCGGCTCGGAGGTCTGGGCATTCACCGGGGCAGTGGTCTGATGGGGCTGGGCGGGATGGACGGGCTCGGAGGTCGGCGCATCAAAATGCGGGACTGGAATGCCGGACTGTGCGAGGGACTGCAGAATGACCGACATCTGGCTCTGAAGAGTGGCCACCTGTGCTGTCAAAGCAGTGACCTGATTGTTTGACTGCGCCGATGAACGAGGTCTAGGCTCCCTCCTCCGGGCATTCCCCATCCCTCGACAATATGTCCCCGGCCTCCTCCCGAGAGTCTGATCCAACGTCTCCGTCAAGATCTGAAATCCAGCATCCTGTGGAGGAGCCACAGACTCGATCGGGGTCTCGGGAGGAAGCTGGGAGGCGGACTCCTGAAGAACCAACTGGCTCCTCTCCACCATCGTCGTCTGTTGAACATAACATAAAATATAAATTAAAACATGCATATAAATTGAATGCGTAACATAAGAATTAAAATTAAATAATACTTACATGAAGGGACTCGGCCAACTCATTCCCGGGTCGAACATAAACGTCACCAAAGACGTCGATCTCTGGGAACTTGGACCCCTCCTAAATTGAACAAGAGAAGAAAAATATTAGTATGAAAAAAATAAATTAATAAAAATGACATTAAAAATGAAATATAAATTTTGTAATTATTACCCGACGCCGTGCATCCATCCTATACGAAAAGGGTCTGGAGCCGGAATGGTGGAGAAGGGTCTTCTTCTTCCTATTACCCTTATTCACTTGGGCTTTATCCTGTTATACAAAAAATGAAACATATTAGTTAAAATATAAAAAATTAAATAATAATGAAATAAAAAAATAAAATAAACATTAATAAGTAATAAGTAATAATTAAACAAATATAATTAAAAAAAAATACCGCAAATTCGGGCGCTTGAAAATGAGCGCAGAGCCACTCCCAACTATCCTCCCGCCCCTCAAGCTCCTTCGGGCAACCCTCATGAAGAGCGACTTGCGGATCATCATAGGCCTGAAAATGGTGGTGCAAGTCGCTCTTCCACTGCTTGTACCTCTCAGCGAAGAGTCTGTTGACGTACGTCAACGACTCTTCGTCGAGATCCTCCAAGTTATAGTTCGTCTGCAATCAATTAATTAGATACGTTAAGTAATATAAATATACACAATTTTAAAGAAAAATATTGAAAATGTAAGGTACATACCGACAACTGGCCGCGAACCTCCGCCTTCATCTCGTCAGGCATGACCCTCCAAGACTTCCATTGCATCGGGCAATGGGTTCGCACGACGTGGCCAATGTCGTGGGCCAAGGAGCTATGCAACTCCGCCGTCGGTGTAGCCCGATGGCGCTCGTCGTACCCGATGCTGATACGACTGTTGGTCACCCGAGTGACCTTCGCCGTCTTCAGCTGACGACACGGTCCTCGGGTGTTCTTCTTCGCTGCAAAGAAAAAAGGTATTAATGTTAAATAAAAAAACATTGTTAAATTTCAATATAAAATTAACAATACAAAAGTGTAGTTATACCTGGCTGTGATCCCGAAGCACCAGTACCGTCGGTCGATGTCGTGTCGATGGAGTCGGTGGGCCGGTGCCGCCGCCTAGCACTAGCTGGCTGCGCCACGGATGACGCAGATGACGCAGGCGCCTGGGGCGACTGGGACGCCCCGGGACCAACCACCACGTGGTCCATCAAAGCTGGAGCAGTGGCAGCAGATGCCGACTGAGCCGGGGGATCCGAACTCGGTGCAGTCGTCATCGTCCTACCACGTCTAATCAAGTCTGACATCTACACATTTAATTTCATTCAAAATTTAAACTAATTAATTAAAAGCATAGCATGACCTAGGGTTTGGAATTTCGGAGTATCCGGGACTCCGATCAACGATCGGTCGAATCCTAAACGACCCTAGAAACACAAACGTACAACTACATGAGTTTCAGTTCGATCCAACGGTCCGAACATATCAAACCTGGAAATCGCACAATAGGCGAAATCCGATCAAGACTCAAACGGCAACCAAATTCAAACCGGCCAAAACCTATGGTTTTAATTCCTATTTCCTATACCGAAAATTCACAAAATCCTAACCAACCATCAGCTAACCAGTAACATATCCATCCAACCAATCAATCATAACAAACATACAGAAATCATAACACAAATACAAAATCAAAATCAAAATCAAAACTGACAGAAATCATCATAACACAAATACAAAAATAAAAACTGAATTAACACATACTTCAATGGACACAGAGTCGATAGAGGCTTACAGTGGCGCAGAGAAAACAGACGCGGGAGTGGCCCAGAGAAAAGAGAAGCGGCAGTGGCTACGGTGGTGAAGGCAGGGAGGCTACGGTTGCGAGGGCGACGGCAAGGAGGCTACGGTGGCGAATACCCACAGGAAGTAGGCGTTGCATAAACACATAGCAGTCATGGCTCTTAAGTCCAGTAAATTTACCCCCATCGACATTCACGCAACGTGCGATATTAGAAGCATACCCATCGGGAAATTTGACAGACGATACAAACTTTAGAAACTCTTTTTTGTCATTCGGTTTCATAGAAAAGAATGCAAGATCCCTTCTAGCTTTATCACTGTATTTCTTCATCCATAAACCCCTTCGTATGCCCATTCTTTCCAAATCAAGACGAGCTTTGATCGTGTCCTTCGTCTTCCCCTCGATATCTAGAATCGTGCCCACCAATGTGTCGAATACATTTTTCTCAACATGCATCACATCTAGATTGTGCCTCAATTTCAGTTTCGACCAATATGGGAGCTCAAAAAACATAGGCTTGTGCGTCCAGTTCAAATGTGTAGAAGGTCTGGTCCGACTAACTGTTTTTCCGAACGGAGCAAAATCCAAACGGTTCAACTGTTCCAAGATCTCATCACCGGACCATTCTCTAGGTCTGAGGCGACGCTCTGTGTTCCCGTCGAACTCTTTATCTTTTTCCCGCCATTCGTGGTCCCATGGCAACCATCTCCGATGACCAAGGTAACAAACTTTTCCTGCGTGCCAACCAGAAGTTACATCTTCCTTGCATACAGGACATGCCATATAACCCTTTGTGCTCCACCCAGAAACCATTGCATATGCTGGGAAATCATTCACAGTCCACATAACTGCTGCCCGCAAAGTGAACATCCTCCCAGTTGATTTATCGTATGTGCGAACACCGTTTGTCCATAAATCCTTCAGCTCATCAACCAGAGGCCTTAAGTACACATCAATTGACCTACCAGGATCCTCAGTTATCAAAACAGTCATCATCATGTATTCTTTTTTCATGCATTTCCAAGGCGGCAAATTATATGGGAATGCGAAAATCGGCCAAGTGCTGTGGTGTTGGTTTAGAACCCCATACGGATTGAATCCGTCAGTGGCAAGTCCCAATCTAACATTTCGGGGATCAGCAGCAAACTCGGGGAACGTTCGATCGAACTCTTTCCATGCCTCCCCATCTGCAGGATGCCGCATCACATCATCGTCTACCCGTTTTTCCTTATGTCATCTCATGTCTGTGGCAGTATGCGTTGACATATACAATCGCTGCAACCTAGGTTTAAGGGGCAGATAACGCATGACTTTTTGTGGTATCTTAGTCGTTCTATTCTGGGATGTCATTTTGAACCTCGACTCATTGCATATAGGGCATGTATCCAACGTTTCATGCTCTTTGTAGAATAACATGCAATTGTTTTTGCAAGCGTGGATTTTTTCATAACCCAATCCAAGACCATGCAACACCTTCTGCGCATGTTTATGGTCTTTCGGCAAACAATTGTCCGTCGGAAGCATTCTCTTGAAAACCCCCAAAAAGTAATCGAAACACAAGTTCGACATACGATACTTTATTTTTCCGTGCATTAGCTCCACAATGGCAGTGAGAACGGAAAAGCTCTCGCACCCCGGGTATAACTCTTGGTTGGCATTTTTTAACAGTTTTTCATACTGTTCAAACTCCGCACTGTCTATTGGTGTAGGCACGTCATCTTCCCCTTCCTGATTGATGTTGGTCGATGCGAATGGAAAAGCATCCTGTATAATACCCATGACTTGATCATTAGGATCCACAATAGGTTCAACATTATCCACTCTCGGGGCATTTGAAGAAGAAGCATGGTCTACTTGTTCGCCGTGAAGGTTCCAAATGCTATATGTTTCAATCATTCCATTCCTTACTAAATGAAATCCAACATTTTCAATTGTCTCCCACAACGTGTTGTTACACCTCCTACAAGGACAACGGATTCTAGTTGCACCCGGGTTGTGTCTACGTGCAAACTCAATAAAATCCTCGATTCCATCCAAGTATTCGTCTGCGCATCTATTCGGGTTCTGTATCCACCTTCTGCTCATAATTCCTGAAGCCACAATCACGACACAACAATCACAACAACTTCATACGAAGTTATAATGTCACCTTATGCCTCCGGTAAGGGCCCTATCCCATTTGGGAATGCATAGTCCTGTCACGTAACCTACGGCTACATGAGATTAGATTTCGACGTGGATTAATTTCAGCAGCATCTCGACACAGTTCTTGAAGTGGGCATAGGTATAAATACCTACGTACCACCCGAAGAACGTACCGAGATGACACCGAAATCTCCACAATCGAAACCTAATCCTGTAGCCGAAGATTATGTGACAACACTATGCATTACCAAACTGTCCAAATAATGGGACAATTCAAGAATTAATTGGACCGCAGTCATGCATTACGCATCCATGCACGAAATCCAACTAATCTCGAACGGGAAACTACGTGTTACTAAATATAAAAATAAAAGTACGAAGTTAATTTCAATTAACTTCGTACATCACAACACATTGTACTATGTCACGCACAATTTCACAACATTATACACATATAACTTCACAAAAAAATTACAAACATAACAAACAAACTTTTACAATAACATACCTTCTAAATCGTTCTCCACCAATCACCAATCACAAATATCCCTAACGATAACAAAATTAATAGCGTTACTAAGAATTTACATTAATACATTTAAACTAACGACAAAAAATACATACCCAATGAACGTACTGAATTCACAGCAGAGCAATGGCAGGGAGAGTGAGAGAGAGGCAGAATGCAGTGGGAGAGTGAGAGAGAGGCAGAATGCAGAAACTGCATTCTGCCTCTGCAATGGCAGATACTAAAATGAAGAAGAAGGACTTTGCGCGACGAACAACCCAATCCGTCGCGCAAAATGCCGTCACGAAAACCCACTTTTCCGTCGCACAAAAAAACATTTCCGTCGCGCAATTACCTGCCGACATCAGGTTTTTTGCGCGACGAATAAAATTATCCGTCGCACAAACATCCGTCGCGCAAATAACATTATTCGTCGCGCAAGATTTATATTACGTCGCGCAAATAACATTTATTTCGTCGCGCAAGAAAGCAACGACATTACACTTTACGCGACGAAGGTAATTCCGTCGCGCAAAAACAGTTTTTTCCACTCTGCATTTTGCCGCCAAAATTAAGTAACCCTCGTTTTCTTACGCGACGGTACTTATTTCCGTCGCGCTAAGGCGTCTTTTGTGACGAAAAAGTTCGTCGCGCAAAGGTTTTTACAGCAACAAAAATTAGACAATTTTCTGTCCATCTTTACGCGACGAAATATTTTTATTGTCGCGCAATATTGTCATGCGCGACGATTTTTATCGTCGCGCAAGATTCTGGCGCAAAAAATAAAAACTGGGTTTTTTTCCCCGACCTTTGCTCGACGAAATTAGTTTTGGTCGCGCATAGATTGTTTGCGCGACGACGATATTTCGTCGCGCTAGAGTTCTGCTCTTTGCGCTACGGTATTTTTTTTTCGTCGCAATAGTGATTTTTGCACGACGAAGATATTTCGTCACGCTAGAGTTCTGCTCTTTGCGCTACGGTATTTTTTTTTCGTCGCAATAGTGATTTTTGCGCGACGAAAATATGTTCGTCGCGCAAACAGTAAATCGTAGTAGTGAAGGTAAAGCGGAAGGCAATGTGCCCATAAACCACAAGTGACTTCATGTTAAGAATATACATATATACATTAAATATCTAAATTTATATTATCGGAATGTAGCTAAGTGTAAAAAAATCTTAATTTATAGACTAGTGATTTTAGGTTCGAACCCTTCTCTCCTTATAGTTTAAAGTATCCTTTCTACTAAAAAAAATACCTAGAAGTATGACAACTATCTTTTATTTTAATTAATTGTTTTTAGAACCTCAGCCGGTTCGAGGGGAGATCTCTTCTAGGAAGGAGCCACCAAAATTTATTTTAAACAAGCCAGCTGTTGGTTTGTGCCATATAGTTTCTTCAATCGGGATGCCGTCGAGCTGGTGGTCGTTCATTTGCCTTACGGAACGAACGTTCACTGCAGAAGAAATAATTTCAACTAGTCCACGCATATAAGAACAAGTCTTGTTTAATCGCATAACAACTTGTTATTTTTTAATTTTAAACAGCTGTTATTCACGCATATGAGAACAAAGTCTTCTTTCATAGAAATCATCAGGTGCAGTTCTTTGAGATTCGCGCGTAGCAAAGGGCAAAATTAACCAAAGAGCTGTACCTGATGATTTCTATGAAAGAAGAACAGGAACTGTTCTTGATACTATTTCTACAAATCAATTACAAGCTTCCCTGCGCTGCACAACCTATCAGTATTAATTCTGATTCACACGCAACACTTGGCACCAATTAACAAACAAACCAACTGATGCTAACGAAATCAGTAACTAATCCAGCAAAAGAATATATTACGCGTGGCCTAATAACAATATGACAACTGGACCAATGACTAATCAGCAGCTGGAACACAATTATAAAGAAGTCTGAATATTAAGAAGAAGAAAAAAACAATCTTAATGATCAATTTTAATTACTTTTTTTTTTGTCAAAATTTTTTTTAATTACTTTTTTTAATACAGCCGATAGTCTAGGTGTCATAGGTGTCCTCACACACACAATACCAAAGTGTCATGATGGTTCGAATTTAAGATCATTAATCTGCAAGTTAAGACCATTTTTTCACTAAGCTAAAACCCACGTAGTGTGGTGGTTTGGAGCAAATGCTCCCCAAGAAGAGATCTTGTATGAGGACAACTTGAATATAGAAATATCTGCATAAAAAATTAATAAAATTAAAAAAAAAAATTGACAGAAATGCTACAAGATCTAAAACATTTGACACCAGTAAAATTCCTCAAGCCTTAAGTTTTACCGGCCTACAACCATTTTTACAAAATTCAACTTTTTTTTAAAGAAAAAGAAAAAGAAAAAGGAAATAGAAGGAAAATGATGTTTAATAAATTATCTATGTTTCGGGCTATTTTTTATCCATGTTTAAAAAATATGGGTGATCTTTTGTCATTTTTAAACATATCATTCTCTATAAAGTAGACAGTAGACACCGGTTTACAGAGTCGTTGGGATGGAATAATTAATCAATGGCGAGTTTGTTTTCCCGGAAGACCGAGATTGAAAACTCTACAGGGGTGGTTCTTGAGATAAGAGAGGTCGAGAGAGGTGATGAATCAGGGGGCACGCTATTTGCTACGATGCAACCTAAGGATTGCAAGGTGATAAAAGCCAAGACATTCCTAGATCGTAGTTCTTATGATGGTGTTCCCAGAACCGTTCATGTCAGCGCAACAACTGCTAAAGGTACCAAGACAACGATGTTCCTTCCAGCACAGTTTTTCGCTAACCACGAACGAATCATCTTTAAGCTAGACGGGGAAAAACTGGTGGCGGCGGAGCAGAAACAATCCCTAGAATCCTCATCATCAGGTAAATGATCTCTCTCTCTTTCTCGGCAAAGATTGCTCGGTATCATCTCTCTATAATATATGAATCTTATGATGCACTACACTTGTTCAAGCCAATATCCCATGCAAGGATCTGTGTCCACCTCTTCTTCAAGGTTGGACGTAGCCTTACAAAATAGGAGGCGGATTCTCTACTCGGTTTTTTCTTGCTTGGATCTGACTTTTCTTCTGAGCATGGCCCGTCATTTAAAAATCATCCAAAACATAAATACATATTTTTCCCTTTGCAGCTCCTCTTCTCCATTTTATCATTCTCTCACAACCAAACCAAGCTTCCAGCGGCTGGACCCAAAAAAAGAGAAACCAAACAAGCAGCTCCTTTCAATCACTCTTCGTCTCAAAACGTATAATTTGTTCACCTTTGTCATCTGGAAGTAGCCACCCAAATCAGATCAGGACTTATATCAGCTATAGCAAAGGCAATCAAAGTTGTTTTTTCGTTTTTGAAAAATCTGAAGCCACACAATTTATTGACTAATGATAAAAATGGATCCCTTGCTCAGTTTTAATAAGATCGAGTACTTTAAAATTAAGGTACTCTAAATCTGTTACTCAGATTTAGGATTGAATATTTTTGTTTCATTTGTTAAATTTAGGGGTATATCAAGAAAAAATAAATAAAAGAATTCTGTCCGGATTGTAGAACTAGATAAATAGAGAGAAACAGATGGCCGGGAGATGAAAGCTGTTGGCTTTTTGGAGAAAAGGAAAGGAAAGGGAAAAGCGTGATTGAAAGGAGAAGAGGCTTCTCTTGGTTTGGTTTTTGGTTTTGACAGAATGCTAAAATGGGGAAGAAGGCTGCTGACGAAAAATATGTGGTTTCATGTTTTTGGTGTTTGGATTATTTTTAAATGACGTGACATGCTCAAAATAAAAATCAAGCAGATTCAAGTATGAAAAACAAACAAACAAACAAAGGATCCACATCCTACAAAATACCCACCAAATTGTATGATCAATGCCTCATTAATTTAATGCATATACTTATTCAACTCATTTGTCTCATACGAATCTGGAGGATTTAGTATTCAAAAATTAAAGGGTAATGGCTCAATTTGATGGATCCTGAACCTCTGCATTTAGATTTCGTGCATTTACTTTGTATTTAGTTTAATCTCAACCATTACAATAAACTAATGATTAAAATTTAAGCCACATAAGCTACCTTAATTAATTTTAGTTGATCTTTTTTTGTGAAAACTAATGACTACTCCATTACTCTACGACTTTTACCAGTATTTTGGCTCCCAATCCATCACCACACAACTGCCTTCTTTCTTTTTTAATCGTCTGAGAAGTTTAATTCAATGGATTTGTGAGCCGAGCATCATATGTCTGGATAAAATTTGGTGTCGTTGGCTTTGTTTACTGGAAGTTGGGGGTTGGGTTCAACCAATTTTGATTTAATCCCAACTTCCCCATTAGCTTGTTGGGTTTAAGCATTCTGTCTCTTTTTCTCCTTTTTGTCATTGTTGAAGGTTTCTGGGCATTTTCAACCCAAAAAAAAAAAAAAAAAAGTTATGGGCACAGGTGGAAACTACAAATATGAGGGCTGTGAAATGGGTTAATCAATTGCCTTTTTTTTGCCTGCCATTAGAGACATAGTTAATAGTACATGTTCTCCTGTAAATCATAGGAATAAAAAGCAGAGAAACCACCAATAGAAAAACATTAACACCATAAATAACATTAAAGTTATGGTAGCTATGTGGCTTCACTTTTAACAATTGGATTATTGTGATGGTTGAGGAATAAAATAAATGCGGGTAGATGCACGAAACTTAAATGTAGAATTTTGGGATCCTAATTTGATTATCCCATTTATTTTTCAAACGCCCACCCCTTTCTCTTACCTTTTTTTTTTTCTCTTTTTCTTCAAAAAAGAATAAAAAGTAAAAGCTAGAATAATTAAATTCATGTTTTTTTTTTTTTGTATTACTACTGATTAGGGTGGATTTTTGGACGGATCGGATTGGAATCAAGGGATTCCAATTCTAATTCAAAAAAATTTGGAATGAAGATTCTATTCCAATTTCATTCCAAAAGAATTCGGAATTTCAATATCCATTCCAATTCGGAATTTATAGAATTTTTCAGAATTTTTCTGGAAAATTTAATAAACTAGTTCAAAATTCTAAATATGCCCAACCATTTGAAGGATTAAAATTGACTCAAATTGAAAACTCATACTGTAAGTTTGGAAAACTATTATATGCTAGTACTTAGATGTTGTTATCCTTTATAAAATACCTTGTCTATGTTTATTTGTTCATCAAATTATAGTTAGTTCAACATGAAATTAGTAATTTTGTGTAGTCTAAGCTTAAAACCACAATATATTTTGGAATTCGGTATTTTTTGGAATCTCTAAATACATTACAGTTCCAATTCAATTTTTATCAAAATTTTCGGATTTTGAAACTTTCGGATGTCAGAATTGATTGGACTTACCAAAATCAGAAATTTTCGGAACAAAATCGATCGAAATTGGATTTTTCAATCCAACTTGCACCCCTACTACTGATCATGAGTGTGATCGCTTTGTTGACTGTGTTTTCCGTGACCACCTTATAGTTTGCAGACTGTGTCTTCCGTGACCACTTTATAGTTTGCTGACTGTTTTCTATTCTGGTTTGGATTGCAGGGAGTCGTCAAAATATGGGCTAGTTTGTTATTGTTTTGCTTTCAATAAAACTGCTTTTAATGATTGTAAAGTAAAGCAAGTAGAGTGTTTGACAATCTGAGTTTGTAAACGTACGTAATGTCAGTATTGTAAAACTTTTATGTAAAAGTGTTCTGACTGTGTACCATAACAAAAAGGTGTTGATTTGCAAGTAAGTAATTTCAAGTTCGAACCCTTATGACACTGTGATAGTGTGTGAGAAATTCCCTCTTCTTATAGTTTAAACTATTATTTATATTATATTATTAAAAAAAAAACAGGTGACGATTTTAAAAGATCATGCCACAATGAGCTTGGGCACCTATACAGCATTTGTTTTCAGAATTAGAGGTTCAAAAGATGGTTGGGTCAAAATTTGGATTTGGTTGATTCTTATTACATATAATTAGGGAAACATAATAATGGGGTTACTTCAATTATAAGTGTTGTGAAATCAATTGAATATGAGAGTGGAATTGCATTCACTTTGTGATTTTCCTACACTTATAGGATTTCTAAATATCTCTCTCTCTTCATTTTTTTTTTTTTTTTTTTTTTTTACACATGGGCAAAAGTTCTCCTATATATCTAAGGCATCTTTCTTAGCAGTCTCGCTTCGCACGCCACCAATGCTTGTTTACAATATTTCTTACAATAGAAAATTGACGCGCTATATGAAATTCGACTTTGCACATCCTTATACTTTTCTTTGCCTTGTCAAAGAAGGCCACCATATTTGAAGGAAAATTTATGCATAAATTCATTTTTATAAAGGTATATTCTGAGAATCATTGCTGCAATCAAGCTTCATTTTTAACTAAGCAATGAGTCACATTTTCAGATCCTGAATATACAATTTCATTTTTTTGTCCCCATTTTATAACAATTTCTAATTCTTACAGTTGACTTTTTTTAATGCAAGTGATTGGGGAAGGGAGTTTACACACATATTCATGGGGTGTTTGGATTTCGAACCTCTGACCACATGTATTGAGTGTCTCGGTTTTATATTTTCAATATATGCAATAGTATTATTTGTTCATAATGTAAGTACTGGGTAGGAGAAGAGGACCTGATGAAAAATTTTGGTTTAGGAGAGATTTAAACACATGTTCGATGATTTGTGAGCTTTTCTTGTCGTAGAGTTCACGCTGCCTAATATGTTTGAATTGTACGTCAAGAATAAAAATTGGTTGTATTAAAAAAGAAAACAACTTTTAAATTCTATACCAAATCGAAGCTTGAGCAAAGTGAGTCTGAACACAAGTCCAAATCCCGCGAGAAGAAGCACAACCAACAGTAAGGTGGAGGTAATTAAGATAGCTGACGATGAGTTGATAAGCTTCAAATCACTTAAGATATTCAGGATTGGAGATGGCAGGCACATCACCAGAGGCAACTACCACAAGAATCGGGGTGAGCCCAATTGCATGGACTCTTTCGACGTCTTTTTGGGCGGAGGAGGAGCTGTAGAAGCCGTGGCCGTTACGGTTGGAGAGGAGGGAAGTGGATAGAAGGTTGTTGAGGTTTGTGTGGTAAGTTGCCTTTGTTGAAGTTGGACAGGTAACGTGGCTGAGCAACCACGAATTGAGTGATTAGGTTAATGGAGGTAATTAGTAGAATAATTAGAGAAAGTAATGAATGAGAGCTAAATGATTAAAATTATATACATGATGTATATCAATTTGACTAATTGAATATGTTAAACAAGTAGATTACCAATGAAATAGTGAAAGGTGAGAAGAAATGAGGACTAGGGGTCGGCATCGGGACCAGAAAATTGAAACACCGAACCGAATCGGTGAAAAAAAACCAGAAAAAAAAAAAATCAGTTGACCAAAAAGGTCAACAAACCGGACAGGAACCGATTTCGACCGGTTTCGATTCCGATTTTACAACCCAACGCACCGGATCGGACCGAACCGAACCGATCATATATATTTTTTTATTTTTATAAATTTTTAAAATCTAATGCCATATTTTAAATTTTATAATCACTATTTTTCTAAGTTCAACTTCAAAAAATTTATAAATGTATGAATTGGATTATTTGTTATTTTTCAAGCCAAAAAAATAAGTTATTTATTATAATTTTTTTAATTATTTTTTGAAAAAAAATGAAAAAATTAATAATCCAGTTTAAAACCGGAACCGGCCGGTTTTTGAAATTTTTTTTGTCTAAACCGGATCGGTTAAATAGTACCAGTTTCGATTCCAATTTAAAATGAAAACCATATCAAACCGAACCATGCCCACCCCTAATGAGGACAAGGCCGGCAAGAATAATTTTTAAGGTTTCACTGCCCTTGTTGACCACACCAAAGTGCTTACGTTGTCCACGTGTAAACTTGATCCAAAAGAAAACAGGGATTCTTTTTGGTTGGAAGAAAACTAGACTTTATGAAACTGGAGGTTCCATACATGCAGAAGGTGTTGATAGTTTGTTGAAGAAAGTGAACAATTGATAAATTCTGAAAGTATGAAATGTGTAATTAAAATAATATTTGAATTTGCCAACGGAATTAACCCAGTGAAAAATGACCCTTAACTTGCAGACAAGAAGTCTTAGGTTCGAATTTCCACGACATCATAGTTGTGTATGTGTGAGAAATCCTCCTTCTCTTTAGTTTAGACTATTGCTTGTACTAAAAATTATAATATTTTAATTTGTCGTGGTAATTTAATAGGAAAGACAGCCAATAATCAAAGACTGCCAAGTCTCTTACCTGTTTGATCAAAAAAGACTGGCTGGTTTACAACTCCAAATGTAAAGCATGGACAACAAATATCATTTTCAAGTATACGGTAATTATTCCAGGAAACTTCATGCATTTTTTGGAGGAGGAGATATGGTCAATTGTCCTGATAATTGCTCAAGATGATGTAGATCTATGAGAAATTATAATATGCACATATTTTGAATTCAACACAATCTTTAGTTATGTAGACAAAGTAAACGATTTTGGGATAAAACTTTTAGTTGATCCAGGTTTAATGACTGAATATTCTCTTCAACTTTCTCTCACTAAAACTCAAAACCTAAATCTCTTTTTCTGCCATGTTTATCAGGTTGAACCTTCCGACGTTAGATGACGACACGATGCCAGAGCTCGTGGTATAGAAAATGAGACCGGCTTCCATGAAGCCACCTATGGAGCAGTTTGAGTAGCGTAGCATGCAATAGTCTCACCATAGAACTCCCTCTTTTGGTTAGGGCAAGCTTGTGCGATGGAAATTGTAGAGTTACTGAGGCAACTACCACTGTTTATGCCTGAAATTCTCGACCCAAGGGGCCAGCCAAGTGGCGTACGTCCCAGTGGCTGATTTACCGGCTGAATATCGATCGACACAAACAAAACCCTACCATGATTTTGTAAAGGAGAAGAGAATCTTCATGAAGGTAAAGGAGTCCCTGAGCAATTCCTACTATGATTTTGTAGCAGTTATCCCAATTAATTCAAATCAACGCTTCTGATTGGATCTAGATATTCAAGCAAAAAAGAACCGTTTTGTATAATGTTTATTGCAGTGTGTTTTTCCAGAAGCATGCCATGATGCCACACAAATGAACTTTTCCGATATGCATTTTGAATTGATCGAGAGAGGCTTGGGTTAGGGACAAACTCAGAGACAAGAAGCCTTTCATTTCCTTCCAGGCAAAAACCGAGGAGCCTAACTAAATTGCGGTGTTGTAGCCTGGCCTCTAAATCCACCCCGTCCAAGCTTATTTTCTTCATACAAGTCTTTTCCCTACTCATAAACGCCTATTAGGTATACGGCTAGTTTGAGGGACAGATGTGGGGAAGATATTTCTCACCATGTACCACACTAGAGAACACAATGGAAGATTTTTCTTCGGTTACATCTGCAAAATTGCCACTTAGGATCTCTAGTGGGCCTCATTATCTCAACAGTTCTCTCCCATTACACAAAGGAAACTTTTTTTTGTTTTTTCAATCAGACAAAGCAACAATATTGAGCATTCTGTTTGTGGGCTATCCTGTTTGTGGGCTGGCCTAACTTTGCCCTATTGTAGAAGGGCAAGGTGTAAAGGATGGTCTTTTCAAAGTTTTTTTTTTCTTTTTTCTTTTTTCTTTTTGATGCTTGGTCTTTTCAAAGTGTTGTGGGCTAGATACTCCAAAATGTCAGTTGAAGGAGATTATAAGCTCCTCGTTGGTGTATATATATGTGCTTAATCATGTTGGCTATACTAGATGTGTTCTCCACTTGTTACACGAGTTGAAATCTCCCTTCCGTAGTTATGAATTTTCATCATCTAGCCTCATTTATTTTCACCATGTTCTAAGAGAAGCTAATTTTGTAGCTGATCATTTTGCTTCTTTAGGTCATAATCAAGTTACTCCTAAGACCTGGATTAATCACTTCTTTTTGGGGTGAATTTTGCTTTTAACTTGCTTAGGGTTAAGTTGTGCTCGAGATTTCATGTTGCAATTATCTTCTATTAGAAAAAGCAACCAAAAAAAACAAAACTAAGAAATTTTGTCGTGACCTAGACTATAGTTTATGAGCCGCTACCCGAAGAACAAAAGTCAAAGTGTGAGGAAACATCTCATGAGCATCTTAATGTTGGACACTAATTTAATTAAAATGTGAACTGAAATCGTAGTAGTGCATGTGAGTTGGTATGACGACGTTACCACTTTTGTTTTGGAATCCTTCGTAGTTGATGATATCACTGCATCCCTTGATTTTATAAAATCCTTTTTTACTGCTAATAAATAAATAAATCGAACTGGTTTGTGTTACATTTTTTAAATACAAGCAAGCAGGCTACATTTTATTTTATTTTAATACTAACTTGTTTTACACAAATTATCAATTCACAGTTATTATAAACGACAATATTGTTGTCTTATCACCGGGCACATATATGTATGAGGAGATAATGATTCCTCGTATTTAATTTACAGAGAGCTAGTTGACTTGGGCAACCACCGGGCGCATGCAGTGGTGATACTAGGCAACAAATGTTATACAAAATCAATACCATTGGTTGGGTCTTCCAAAAAAGTATCCTAAAGGTGGGAAGGTGTGCAGAAGAACAAGAAGTAATACCATTGGTTGCTACTGTAAACCTCCCTTCGATATAGACTCAACTACTACATTCTAGTTATATACTCACTTACTTTTATTTAAAATAGGTTGTCATGTGAGATAAATTTGTCCTAGTATTGTTAATTATATTATATTATATATTTATCTTCATATTTTATTTATAATTTTTTTTAATTATATCATTATTTATCTTAATTATAATTAACACTCCCTATTAATAGCATATCAATCACCCCATTTATTTTGGTTGGCATTTTCTTTACACATTGCCAATCCCTATAATAAACAAACAAAAATTCCTAAATTAATATCCAATAAATCATGTACCCATAAAAAATATATAATATGTATATAATATAGGTACTTTATTTACAACCAAAAGAAAAAAATATATCCGTTACTTTGTAATTGAAATTTTTGTAAATAGGTACGGGGAGAGAGATTTTTTTGTCAGAAAATAGGTACATTATGTAATTGAAATTTCTGCACATTTTTTATAAATTAAAAATAGGTACATTCTTTATTTTAAAAAAATAGGTATGTTATAGGTACACAAAATAGGTATATTTACAAAAGATATGTAAAAAAATAGGTATATTATTCATTAAAAAAAAGTTTAAAAAAAGTTATAAATAATAGGTACATTATTTTATGCTAAAACATGATAGGCCCTAAACATGACTTTTTTTAGATACTGAATATTATTATTTTTAAAAGAGAAAAACTTACCTTAAAAATTGCTAAATTTAAAACACAATTTTCCTATCTTAATAAAAACACAATTTGAATATTAATGACATTGAATTGCAGCAAATATGTTCAAATTATATTCAGCACAATCAATGTAAAAATGTAGGGGTATTTTGAGAATATGAAAATTAAAATAAATCAGATCTTGAGCTTGATAAGGTAACTTGATGAGATGGATCCTAAACATGGGTTTGTTAATAGGAATAAAAAGTGATGAATTGCAGTTAAGGAAAATTCAATTTGGAGGGGTATGCCAAGCTTACTATTTTAAAAAAATATATATTTTAGTGCCATATCAGTGATGAACGGGTTCAACTAAGCCAATATGTTTCCTCAAGCCAAGTGGGTATTCACTTGCAAAAACAAAGATGCAAAGGAGACGACCTAGATTTTAACACCATGTGGACATCCGCATTAAATAAAAACTATATATATATATAGACACACATACAGAGCTTCCATTGAGGAATTCCTCAAAAGCTTATTTGAGGGACACCATCGTAGGGTATCCGCATTGTATTTCACTAATTTAATCCGTCTATTTGGTAGATATTCATTCAAAAATCATTTATGCAAAAAATCACTTGAATCCGATATCATTTGACCACTCAATTAAATTATTAAAATTTTAATACTTTCTTAAAGCACCATGTTCATTGATTTTGTAGAACACAATTAGAAGTTTTAAACGATTTCTGATTTGTCTAATTTTTTGCAAGAATGATCTATGAATACTTAAAAAAATAGATGGTTTAGATCATTAAAAAAAATAAAATTTGTAGGGTACTTTAAAGGACATCCTTCAAATAAAATTATTTAAGAAATCCCTCAATAAAATAATACTGTATATATTATGTCAATTACTATGCTATAGAAAGTTTTTTTATGGTACACATCACCTCCAACATGAACTAACAACAAAAAGTACCCAATTCCCTGCCTTTTAATAGCATTTATCTTATTAATTTCTCTAAGAAGAGTATTAGTTTTGTGACTTTTCCAGACCAAGATTAGTTGTTGTGGTTTAGTTTTGTGACTCCCTTTTTTGTAACCAAAAATAGCGCAACAAATGTTTTGAATTAAACTTGAAAACATTAAAGAAAGACCATGACCGAGGAAAACTATACCTGCGTATTGGATGTACCTGTCCGGCGTAAACAACTCCTTAATAAAGAATCATATTCTCACTGTACCAAAAGACAATAAACAACCATATCTACATTATTTAAATATTTATGTATTTATGTATTTTTTTTAGTTAAGATGTTTATTTTGCAGATATAGGCTTAACCACGTTGGCTGGAACAGATGTGCTCCCTACTCTACACCCGAGTTTGAATCTCCCTCCCTATAATTTAAATTAGTTTAAAGTAGATTATCGATTGTATCCAAAAAAAAGTTAAGAGTTTCTTCCCTCTCATTAATTATTTGCCCTAATTAATTCTTGAGAGATTCATAATTATACCAAATATAGGAGCCCAAATTATAAAATAAAAAAAAGTGTATGAAATGGACTTTAGAAACACACCCAAAGCTCATTTACAACATAACAAAAAGGCTTTTAACTTCTTTTAAATTACAAAACCGTTATTGATTTCCTAAAACAAACCAAACCCCAAAACCTCATTAAAAAAAACTCAAAACATTTAATAGGGCATCAAAGTAATTTAATAATCAAAATTAAATTCAATATGACCAACTGTCATTTTTTAGGTTTTTTTGGGGTTTGTTTATGGAAATTAAATGGTTTAGAATTTATCTATATTATTAGTACTAAGAATAGGTATATGATTAAATATCTCTTAATTCTTTCTATTTTCCCATTTCTCTCATTCTTCTCCCTCCTCTCTCTCTCTCTCTCTCTCTCTCTCTCTCTCTCTCTCTCTCTCCCCAATATTCGTCCCTTTGCATCTTACAATTTCCCACTAGCCATTGTTAATGAGTGTTTGTTTCCCTTTCAAAATGAGTCATATCTTACCAGATAGTTTCTTCTTCTTAATATATATATTATGTAATAAATAATAAGTGTTTTTCAATAAATATTGGTTTGCGGGGATGCTGAAGTTGAAACAAAACTTAGCCTAATGAGAAACTCGAATATTTCCTTATGTTAGCAGCCTCTCCATTTGGAACAGCCAAATTCAAGTCATTTGCACTTATCAAATGAAAGAATATGCAAAAGAAAGAAAATCAAACTAATTACTTTACCTGAATTAATTAAACGCAACCCTAGAATATAGAATCCATGAATATAAATAATTAACATAGACACACCACGCAACAACATGTCAACATCCAGTGGTAGGATTTGTTTGTCTCGGTTCAAAAAAAAGTATTCTCATACTAGCTGGAAATTATAGAATGAATAATGCCACTCTTATCATATTTGTATACTACATCTTTATACCATTTTATGTGGCAGCTGAGGTGTACAGTTACATCAATTAAAATTATTTAATATTTTCTTTTCTTTTATGATTTATTCCAGTGTTTGTTTTTCTAATTGTCTTAATTAAAACACACTTCATTGATTTAACTGATGTGGCATATAATATGAACATGCCACATCATGTGGTATAAAGATGTAGGATAAAAATGTGATAAGTATAGCATTACTCTTATAGAATACTTGGTTCCAAACTTTGTTACTCATTTCAAATTATTGTAATCTGAAAAAAAAAAACAAAAACAAAACAAAACAAAACAAAATATAATTCACATAGCAACTTTAAAAAATATAATTAAATATTATTTAAATATCACTCATTTTGTATTTTTCAATATAAAATTATCAATTCATTTTACATAATCAAGTTTTTGTACCATGTCTTTTTCAATGAATAAAGAACTTGTTAAGAGATCCAACTTGTGATTGAACTAATTTATCTATTGTCCGCTTGTTTTTTATTTTTCATGTCCAGAAATATACCTTTCTAATAGAAGTCATGATAATAATTTTACATTAAACCAACAACCCAACAATAATCTATATATATATATATATATGTACTCACAGATCTCCATTTTCAAGAATATAAAGCAATAGAGCATATTGAAGAATATTCAACTAGGTTAACTTATTTTATTTTATTTTATTTATCAAATAGAAACTTTATTAGATAAACTTCAGCTGTACAATAAAAGACATCAACAAGACATCTAAAATACCAATCCCAAGAGGGTAACAAACTAACATGCTAAAAACACAAGGTAACAAACTAACATGCTAAAAACACAACTAACGCACAAAAGAAACCGCACTAAAACTACTAGCCCACATCACCACAATTAACTATAAGCTCAAATAAAGCCCACAAACCCAACATAACTAAAACCCTAAAACAATCTATGAGCCTAGACGAACCCTACCACCACCACCTGATGAAGCTTCATCGCGGCCACACCAACCATCGCATCCGTAACAAATCTGGGGAAAATATGATTCCCAACGATCTACCTACACATAAGAGCGAACAAATAAATGAAAACAATAACTTTGCCAAAGAACAATTGGGTGATTTGCAGGTACCTCCGTCAAAGACGATGTAGAATCAAATTTAGAGAACATGAGCGACTTGAGGGAGAGGGTTTTAGGAGCAGGATTTAATTGAGAAAATAGACTAAAAGGGGTGATGAGGAACTTCAATCTAACCATGGCTTAAAAGAAACCACCACAATGGGCTTTTTTCAAAACACCCCAGTAAACTGATTCACTAACCTAAAAGGAAAAGACAAGAAGAGAAGAGGGGGAGGAGTGGCAGTGACGCTTCTTCCTCCTCCTCCCCCCTCTATGAAGTTTTCCTTCAGGACTCACAGAGAAAGAGAGTGGCTAGGATTTCTTGAGAGAATAATAATTAGGTTAACTTATTAAATAGGGTTGAATTTTTTTTATTTTTTTTATATAAATAATTGGTCCTTATTTTTTAAGTAAATAATTGGGTTTTTTTTTAAAAAAAATAATACTTGGCCTAATTAATATTTATATAGTTTTTTTTAAAGTAACATATATATAGATATAGAAGTTTATAAAAATTGGGGGCGCCCTTCCAATTTGGAGGCCCTAGGACACCACCTTGTCCGCCTATGCTCAAGGCCTCCACTACTCCAACCACGCGCCCTCCCTTCTTTTAAAAAAAGGAGTTGGCAGTTGTCTTTGCATTTGTAGTGGGAAAAATGGAAGGACTTGATGACTGGAATTACTAGTTGTCTTTGTGAGTTCACCAAAGTTGGCTTCAAGCCCTCCTCCTACAATTTCGGCTAACTTTATAAAATGGTGTTTGTTAGTAGGGGTGGCAATTTCCTATACGACTCATTACACGACTCGAAACTCGCACCGGAAAAACACGACACGAACCCGCATGATTAAAAAAGGGGTCATTTTTGGGTCAACCCGCTGTACACCCGTTTATAAATGGGTGGGTTTCGTTCAACCCGCCAATGCGCTAAAACACTTGTTTAACCCGTTTATTAAATGGGTTGTGTCAACACGTTTCATTTGAAACCTAGAAAAACACACGCATATATAAAGTAACATGTTCTCTCTCTCATCTCATTTGAAAGCCTAACTCTGTCTGAATCTTACCCAGCTGCCTCCAAAGTTCGCCATCTCTGTCTCTCCACTTCTCTCAGTCTCCCTCTTCTCATCTCTCAGTCTCTCGTGTCTCAATCAAAAACCTAAATATGAATCTTCACCTCTCTCAGTGTCTCCATCTCTGCGTCCTTTTCTTCACCTCTCTCAGTTTCTCCATCTATACGTCTTTCTTTCATTCTATCATCTATACGTCTTTCTCACATTCTATCCATCTATACGTCTTTCTCTCATTCTATCCATCTATGCATCTCTCTCTCAGTCTCCGCCTCTCATCTATCTCTGCGATTCCCTCTCGTCTCTCTGTCTTCGCGCTCTCATCTCTCTCTGCAATTCCCTATCGAGTTATTCATTCCCCTTCATCTCTCTATTTCTATTTTATTTCTTGGATTTCTTTGTTTCTGTTTTGCTTGATCTTTTTGTTTATGTTTTATTGGATTTCTTTGTTTTTGTTTTTATTTTGACGAATATAAAATTATTATGTAGTAACTCAGGTTCGTAAGGGATGTAGAAAACTCTTAAATGCAGTTGTTGTAACTCATGTTGGTAAGAGACGTTGAAAACTCACATCACATGTATAGACTCAGTTTGAAATTCTTCATTTTGATCCAGATAATAAGCTTTATGCGAAGTGCATGAAAGGTGGTCATAAATACCTGTGTGATAGTAAATATGGTATTGAAAATTTAAAGTGTACATCTTGATTTTTGTTTGAAATTTGATACTCTCGATTTGGGTGAGTTATTATTATCTAAATCTGAAGGGTCTATCATAACAAGGTCGTGAATTATTAGCGATGACAATTATCAAGCATGAACCGCCCTTTCAATTTGTTAAGTATGCTGGAATTAGGGATGTGTTTAATTACATTTGTGTTGATATCAAATTGATATCTTGAAATACTGCAAAGGCTGATGTGTTGAGTATGTACAATAGAGAAAAAGGCTTAAGGAATTTTTGGGTTCAATCCGTAGAAGAGTTTGTTTAACATATGATTTGTGGACTTCTATAACCACAAATGGTTATATTTGTAACACCCCAACTCCAAATTTAACCCCTTATTTAAATTATTGAATTATTTAAGGAAAATTATAAATTTACCCTTGAGATAGGGGTATTTTGGTTATTTTCTTACCCGGAGAGAGTTTGGGACAGTGACTAGTATTTTTGGATAGGTCGTACTGAAACGAGTTCACAGACACGTAGTGGGCTCGAATCGGAGTTGTAACGAGATAGATATGGTCAAAAGAAACCCAATGGCACAATCGTAATTATTTTAAAATGGAATTTTTATAAAAAAAATCAAATTTCTCTCTCTCTCTCTCTCTCTCTCTCTCTCTCTCTCTCTCTCTCTCTCTCTCTCTCTCTCTCTCTCTCTCTCTCGCGTGGTCTTTCTCTCTCGCGCCTGATACGGCAGCCTGCCACGTTTTGGCCGGCCGTACTCTCCTCCAGCAACTGATGACAACGGGGCTGGTACCAAAATGATCGGGCCGTCGTCCTCTTCCAACCCCAACCGGCTCCCGCCTCCAGTTGCCTCGGTTTCGCCAAAAAATGGAGAAGAAGAGGCGGGTGTCGTCCGAACTTCTTAGCCGTCAACCTCCCTTCTCCGGTCACCAATTCCGACGAGCGAGGTATGGTTTCTCACCTACTTTTCATGCTCTAGCTGCCTGTTGGGTAGGATTGGATCGATTCTTAGCGTAGGTAATCCGATTTACAAATTGAAATTCGGCCGATTTTGGGATCGCGATTTCGGCCACATTCGGTCAGTTTTTAGGGCAGGTCTAAGAACAAAAGTGGCTCCAAATAGGTTGTTATACCTAGGGTAAGAGTTTTGGAGCCGTGATTTTGAGATTTTCCGGCGATGCGTAATCGCTTTGGACACCCAACGCTGCCAGCGCGTGTGGCGGCGTATGGACGAGGGTAGTGAAGTTTCACTGTGCCTCGATGAGATCCTTAGGTTGTCACGAGTGCATAGGATTTCGCAGATCTCAATTCGGACGTCGTTTGACTATCGAACGGATATCTCCTATTGCGCGTTATCCGGGTTCGATAGGTTGGGACCGTTGGATGGTCTCAAATTTAATATATGTTAATCTAGGTATTTCTAGGATCGTGTAGGAATTCACGGATTGTAAATCGGAGCCCTGGATGTTCCGATTAAATAATTTAAAGTTTATGTTTATAATAACCGTCAGATCGTGCAATCGTGAGCGATTCGACCGTCCGATCTGGACCAAACTTGCAGGACGAGTGTCCTATACCTTGTAGAACCCATAGGAACTTTCGGATCGGAATTTGGAGGTCGTGGACCCTGTAGGCCCGTTTGACCAGGGTTAGGGTAGTTTGACCCTTGGTTGACTGTGAGTCTTCCGGAGTAGTCTCACCTTTCCAGGGGGATTATCGGGTGCTAGACTGTTGTTCAAGTTTACACAATATTAGAATTAAATTATATATTTATATATGTTTGTAAAGGTATAAAAAGAGTCTAGAATGTCAGTTTGAAAAGCTATAAGCACTACCTTAGGCACATCCCCGAATTGTGATTACACTACACCCTGTGAAAGTTAGGTCCCACGTGGCGTAGGTTATCTGACGTGCGGACAGGCCCCATACGTGGCATTGGTAGTATCGGCGTATGGGGAGATTACGTGATAATATGTTGAGGTCGCACGTGGCATAGGTTATTCTGCGTGTCGTTGGTTGTACCAGCGTATGGGGAGATTTGTGATATGATGTACAGGTCTCGCGTGACGTAGGTTATCCAGCGTTGAGACACACCCCATACGTGGCATTGGTTGTACCGGTATATGGGGAGATATTATGATATGATGTTGTGGTTGCACGAGGCGTAGGTTATCCGACGTGTCGACAGACCTCATATGTGGCTTTGGTTGTACCGGCGTATGGGGAGACATGTGATATGATGTTCAGGTCTCATGTGGCGTATGTTATCCGGCGTTGAGACAGGCCTCATACGTGGCGTTGGTTGTACCGGCGTATAGGGAGATATTGTGATAGTATGGTATGGTCGCACGTGGCGTAGGTTATCCGGCGTGTTGACAGGCCCCATACGTGGTGTTGGTAGTACCGGTGTATGGGGAGATTATGTGAAATACAGAGAAATGAAATAAGGTAATACCTATGTGTGGAATTGGGTTTTAACGGAAGAACTACGTGTGGCTTGATCCCTCAAGGAGGGTACGTAGGTAGCCTAAGGTTATTAGATGCAGCTGCAGACTAAATGTTAGTCATATTGTTATATGGAGATTGGTTCGGACCTTGTTGTTGGTCCTGAAATTGAGGTGAAAATGTGATTGTGTTAGGAGGCTAAAACCTCATATGTTGAAATGTGAAAGGTTAAATGATGCATGTTGAAATTTAATAGTCATAATTTATATTTTGAATTTATCGTTTCCCTTGCTTAAGGCATGAATTGATTTGTTAGCATGCTTGGTAGTTGAGAATTATTGGAAGGCCGAAGACCGTTTATGTGAATCGCATGAAATTATATTGTGCATGCTGCCAGTTGTGGATATTAAATTGTGTTTTATGCAGGTTGTAATTTTGGGAAACGTCCAATTTATGGGGGAGACTCTGCCGAAATTTCTGCAGAAAGTCTCGGTTTTTATTAAGTGGGCCCGACATCAGGGTGATGTCTGGAAATCCACAGGATCCGCCTCAATTTTTGGGAAATTCGGGGCGGGTCCATTCAATCTTTCTCTCATTGCCCATTTTGTTTATGCTAATTGGAAATTGCAAAAAAGAATTTTGAATTTTAGTTTTATGCCTCCTCCTCATAGTGGTGTGGCATTGTGTGAGAAAATCTATAGGTTATTGACTAGTTGCGGGTGGAAAAGAAACTTTTTTCTATGACTTTGGACAATGATCTTCAAATGATAGTTTTGTTATGTTGTTAAAAGGGCTGCTTAACTTGCAAAATGCACTATTAATGAATAGTAAATTTTTTCGTGTTCGATATTGTGCTCACATCCTGAATTTGATAGTGCAAGATGGGTTGAAACATATTCATGATTCTACCAAAACTAAAGTTGCAAATTACAGGGACCAAAATTGACTTTTTGCCTTTTATTTACTCTGTGTTCCTTTTTTATAATTTTTTTTAAAAAACTTTACTTGAGGATGGGGATGAGTATATTTAATGGAGGAAGGGAAGGTTGGAGACTTGAGAGGAAGAGTTCATAACGAACGACAGGCTACAGACCTAGGGAGGCTAAGGTTAATTTTAATTTTAATTAATGTTATTGTTTAGTTTTTCAGAATTATTGCTATGAGAAATAAATTTACATGGCATAACCACGTCAACAATCACATAAAATAGTTGGTTAATGTGGTCAATTGTCAAATAGATATCAAATAAAAATATATTATTTTTAAAATCATTAGAAATCAAAATTAAGAAAATCATAAAATAACATTATAAAAGGAGTTTTTATCACAACACGTTCATGAAATTATCAAGTTGTGTCCATTAATTTTTTTTTTCTTTTGCGTTATTAATGGTTCTCAAAGTTAACACTCATGTTCACAAATGTCTCATGTCTTGAGGTTCCATCAAGAATTCACTTAAGTTACATGGCATATGTGCCGAGCCTTCATATCCAATAAAACAGTGTCATGTGGACTTAAATAAAGAATATGTTTTTTTTCAAAATTGAAAATCATTAGAAGAAAAAAAAAAAGTAAGAAATTAATTTTTTTTTAAATATGGATGTGGATTTGGTTGTGATGAGAAGAAAAAAAATCCAAATCGAAAGAGTGCAAGTATATGAGCTCAATTGACCAATTATGTCTTGTAAATTGGTAATGAGATTGATAGCAGAGGATGATGTTGCAGGGCTCTTCTTCCTGCCAGAGAGAGAGAGAACGAGAGAGAGAGAGAGAGAGGTTCAGGTATGGGGTGGGTTCTATGAAGCTGTAATTGTGAGACGTACCACACTATTTTTTTAATTGAACTATTCTATTGTTTTATTCATTTTTTTATCCACATGGCATTATTCTTCTTCCATTTAAGAAAAGAAAGTGGACACACATTTAACAGACCTTCTAACACTATAATAGCAGATACATATTTTTAAAAGAACAAAAAAAATGAAAGTATATAATTGTTAAAATTGAATCGCCGTAACAAACATGCCTTAAAAGTAAAGTTTAAGGTATCAAATTGAAATTAACACTCTATTTTTCTTGTTGTGAATTAATTAAGACATCCTTAACATTTTCTTTATAAAAAAGAATCTTCACATATATATCTGAAGATCACTCACTCACTCACTCACTCACTCACTCTCTCTCTCTCTCTCTCTCTCTCTCTCTCTCTCTCTCTCTCTCTCTCCCCATCCACACAAACATCTTTGCCTGTCATGCCTCCTGTCAGGGCTAACACTGAACACGATAAGAAAATAGACAAAATACTCTCTGATATTAAGGAACAGGAGGATCGCCTCAGTAAACTTCAATCTAGTGGCTTCCAACTTGCAGGCTACTACTTGGTGTTTCAAGGAGTTATCCTGACGGCAATCGCAGGTGCTAACACAGTCTTCAGATGTTTACCCTATTGGCTGCTCATCGTCCTTTCTACATTAGCAGCCTTACCTAATTTCGTTGCAATGTATGATATTGGAGAGAAATATAGAAAAATCAGCAACCAGAAAGAGAAATCCTTGCTTGAATCCGATGAATTGAATCTTTTGTCACTCAACCTTGAAGCACAACCCGCTGCCCCCCCAGCTGCTCCTCCTGCTGCCCCTCCCGCTGCTCCACCCGCTGCCCCTCCCGCTGCTCCACCCGCTGCTCCCCCCGCTGCCCCTCCCGCTGCTCCCCTCGCTGCTCCCCTCGCTGCTCCTCCTGCTGCACAGCCTGCTGCTCCCCCCGCTGCGCAAAACCACTGCTCAAAAAAACTAAAAAAAAAGATGCTCAAAATATTTTACATATGAACTGAAAAAAAAAAAAAAAAAAATAAAAAAAGTAAAAAAAAATTAAAAAAAAAAAAAAAAAAAAAAAAAAAAAAAAAAAAAAAAAAAAAAAAAAAAAAAAAAAAAAAAAAAAAAAA